>NC_064614.1:486842289-487145320 GCF_023898315.1 Schistocerca nitens | reverse complement strand
TGAATTCAGAGTCACTGTTAACACAATATTCCAGGCTGTTATGCCATGGTTGGAAAGATTTCATATAAAAACCCAACATTTCGTCCCCATCTTCAGAGGACATGTTCAAGGGGGAGGATTTCGTTTCTTCGAGTGTCGAATTCACATCCTATGTGGCTACTGCCTGAAGTAAAATTCCGTTTAGGCGTGCCCCCGTGCTGTGGCAAGAGGTTACATGTTTTGAATGCCCGATCGCAATTGTCTGTTGTTGTTGTCATCCAGTGTTGCTATCACCCATGCTGGAAAAGTCGTATGTATCTTCTTCAGCACCAAATTCCAGATGGCATTCAATTTCACGTGCTCCTTTCTAATGAAATTATTGGGGTGTTTAACAGTGTTTATCGCCTCTCTGTACCGTCTTTCATGGTATCCACTTGTTACTGCCAGTATTTGAGTCTTACCAAAATAAATGTGGTGGTCTCCTGGCTGCAAAGTATATACTACAACATCTAATCTGTTAATCTCTTCCCTTCTACAGCTGACATTGTGCTCGGCTAGTCGTTTTATGACGATTCTTTTTGTAGTACCCACGTACACCTCCCACAACTGCATGGAATCCCATAAATTCCCGCTTTTTCCAGCGGGTTGGGAGCATCCTTCGCCAGTTTTAGATGATCCTATATCTTCTGTGTGGATTTCTAGATTACTGCCATATTTCTATTTTTCAACAAACTTCATTTCATCATCTGAACAAGATGTGTATGAGTTTTCCATCATGCGATGACTGCAACAGTAGAGGACAACAACTGATAATGGCCAATTACTCTCAGGTATTCAAAGCATGAGACCAATGCCACTATGCAGGAGCATGTGTGTTCGGGATTTCGGTGCTGTCAGTAGTGAATCAGTGTCTCAATCGCACACTCAAAGAAGTATGATCCCCTTTATAAGTGTTCTTCACAGACAGGGACGAAACGTCGGATATTAATGTGCTATCTATTCGGTCACGACATAGTAGCCCAGAATATATTATTAATTTTGACACTTCTGGCCATGAAAGTTTACATTTTACGGATTAGAGGTCACAAAATATTTCCAACTGTTCAACTTACAGCTATCAAAATATTCTAAAGGCTAGTTTACACGACGACATTAGATTGTGATGACACAATTGTACACTTGAGTTTGGTCGTTTTGAGACTGCGAAGTTGTGTCTGAAATGAAAGTTTTGGCAGCTGCATGAGCTGCAGCATGAAACCACTGCACACGAAAAGAAATAAGAGACGCTGGTTAGGTTTGTGATTTGATAAAGAATACATCAGATCGGTTGCTCAGCGACCTTGCTGAATGAAGTTATTGTGGAACACCCGAGAAACTATTTGATCATCTGAGATTGTCACCATAAGAGTTCACGTTTCTTCTAAATAGAATAAGTCAGGGGTGGGCAAATAGCGGCCCACGGGCAACATGTGGCCCATGGAGGGGTTTTGTGTGGCCCGTCAAGACATTTACAAAAATCATAGGAAAACAAAATTTCCCTTCTCCGCGCGACTAAAAAAAATCCGCGAGTGTCTGCGCTACTTGGTAGTGCGTACTACCGACAGATGTCTCTACAGTCACGCAACCAACCTAACTGCTTGTTTGCGCGGTGGATTATGGGAGCACTACCATCAACCACAATGGGCACGGAAAAAAGCACTGTGCATCCTGCTATTGGCATAAATTTATGTTCCACGCGGTGGCTGATGGGAGCGCTGTATTTCTCCCGCACCGAGTGAATAGAGCAATTTTCTTCTTTTTCGGGTGGTTTACTTGTGTTTTGTCTGTGCAGCAGTACAATGTAATTTTTTTTTTTTTACTTCAGTGCAATCATGACTCCTAAGAAGAAGCGTAAAGTCGGTGATAAGTGCCGTCTGTTTAATGAAGACTGGACGACCAAGTATTTCTTTATTGATGCAGGAAATAAAGCCGCATGCTTACTATGCCATGATACAGTTGCCGTATTCAAGGAGTGCAATCTGAAGCGATATCACGAAACAAGACACAGTGCTTTGGCTGCAAACTTTCAGATGAAGAATAAAAATAAAAGCAGCAGAGTTCGTGAAACGCTTGAAGAAGCAACAAGCGTTATTTCCGAAGCAAACGCCACTTCAAAATAGTGCTACAGAAGCAAGTTTCATGGTCGCCTATAACCTTGCTAAACGAAACAAACCTTTTTCGGATGGCGAGTTTATTAAACAGTGCATGGTAGAGTGTGCAAGTGTATTGTGTCCTGAGGTTAAAACCAAATTTGAGAGCATTTCGTTGTCAAGGAGGACTACAACGCGGCGAATTGATTTAATTAGTGACAAACTTGCAGACCAGCTAAAGACTGTGAGAGAAGATTTTGTTTGGTTTTCACTGGCAATGGACGAAAGCACAGATATTGAAGACACTGCACAAGTACTCATCTTTATCCGTGAAATAAATGAACATTTCGCCATCACCGAGGAATTACTTAGTATAGTATCCATGAAAGATAGAACCACTCATCAGGACTTGTTAGAATGTGTTGATAATTGTGTGGAAATATGTGACTTATCCTGGAACAAAATGGTAAGCATTACAACAGATGGGGCCAGAGCTTTATGTGGGAAAAATATAGGTATGAACAAACGTTTAAAAAACAAGTTACAAGCCGAAGACACAGGCAGTGATATTTTGGATTTTCATTGTATTTTACTTCAGGAAAGCTTCTGCAAGGCTGCACTAGACTTAAAGCATTTGGTAGATCCTGTCGTTGGTGTTGTGAACATAATCAGAGCAAGGGCACTCCATCACAGACAGTTCAAATCTCTTCTTGAGGAGGTGGGGGCAGAACATGAAGATGTAATTTACAATAACAGTGTGAGGTGGTTGAGCATGGGCAAAGTAGTAAAAAGAGTCTGGGCATTACAGGATGAAATTATTTTATTTCTGGACACTAAGGAGATATCTCATGATTTTGTTGCAAAAATAGTATGTGAAGAGTGGAGATATGAGATGATGTTTGCAGATGATATTTTTGAAAAACTGAATGAGCTGAATGTGACATTGCAGGGAAAGGAGTTGTTTGCTCATGAAATGTGGACACATGTCAAAGCATTTAAAACAAGACTAGATCGTTTGCAAGGCAAGCAAATGAAGGCAAATTTTGTCATTTCCCTTTACTAGGGAAACAGAAAGTACCTGGAAGTGTTACAGCAGATTAGGGATTATCTGCAGAGTTTAGAGGCTGAATTTACTACAAGATTTCAGGATTTTAAGAAAATTGAGCCTCAATTTAATGTTTTATCGTATCCCATCACTGCTGATATTGACACTGCACCACAGGAGCCGCAATTTGAACTGATTGACATGCAGGCAGATCACACAGTGAAAGAAATGTTTAGTGCTGCAACTTTAGTTGACTTTTATAAATCTTTGACAGCTGAAAAATTTCCATGTATCAAGAAATTTGCAGGCAAAACGTTCTCCATATTTGGAACGACTTATATATGTGAACAGCAGTCTGACTACTGATTTCAAAAAAAATGTGCAAAATTGTGATAGGATGCATTTGTCCCATTACACTTGTTTTAAAATGTAATGTACTTGAAGATGATATTTAATTATGATATTTAATTATTTGACAATGTCAAAAGGAAAGAGTTACAAGTGACTTTAGTCTTATCAAAATTATAAGAAGTATACCTCTTTGCTTCTGACTCTTTCATTTATATCCAATGATTTTTATGATACCTTTTATGAAATGTAAAGCTAACTAATCAATGCATTTTAACGCTTTCACTGCTACACCTGAAATTGCAACTCCATGTGAAATGTGATTATAAATAAAGAAAACTTGCATTTTCATAAAAATTTTGGGGATACTGCACACACACACACACACACACACACACACACACACACACACACACACACACACACATACATACACACAAACACACACACACATATATATATATATATAGGTGATCAAAAAGTCAGTATAAATTTGAAAATTGAATAATTCACAGAATGTAGATAGAGAGGTACAAATTGACACACATGCTTGGAATGACATGGGGTTTTATTAGAACCAAAAAATAAAAAAGTTCCAAAAATGTCCGACAGATGGCGCTTCATCTGATCAGAATAGAAATAATTAGCATAACAAAGTAAGACAAAGCAAAGATGATGTTCTTTACAGGAAATGCACAATATGTCCACCATCATTCCTCAACAATAGCTGTAGTCGACGGATAATGTTGTGAACAGCACTCTAAAGCATGTCCAGAGTTATGGTGAGGCATTGGCGTCGGATGTTGTCTTCCAGCATCCCTAGATGTCGGTCGATCACGATACACTTGCGACTTCAGGTAACCCCAAAGCCAATAATCGCACGGACTGAGGTCTGGGGACCTGGGAGCCGAGCATGACGAAAGTGGCGGCTGAGCACACGATCATCACCAAACGACGGGCGCAAGAGATCTATCACGCGTCTAGCAACACTTTTTTTTTATTCTAATAAAACCCCATGTCATTCCAAGCATGTGTGTCAATTTTTACCTCTCTATCTACATTATTCCGTGGTTTATTAAGTTTTCAAATTTATATTGACTTGCAGTATATATGTCATTAGAAGTGAAAGGTTTATATGGTGCGACCCTCCACTAACCTCTGTGTCTATAATGTGGCCCCCGAGCCAAAACAATTGCCCACACCTGGAATAAGTTAATAATGCAAGGAAGAAAGATACTGCAATAACTGAAGTATTGTCGTCTCAACTGAATCTACACATCGCATTGCGATTCTTGGCTAACGAGCATTCAAATTCATCTCAACACTATTGTTTGACCGCGATAACTTGACGATCTGGCTAGTGCTGCCAGAAGTGGAGAAAATCGGCACTGCTTGAAAGATATTCATTTGTCTCCCAGCGCTGCCAATGTCAAACTATCGCTAGATGCTATGTATTTCAATTAGAACAAAAACTTACGTTTATTTCTTTGAGTCACTGGCGCAAGTTTATTTCAGGAACTTGACGCAAGTACGTGTTACAGAAGTGAAGTTATTCTTAAAAACCAGAGCAGTCTCCAATGTTGCTGCAATATTAATAATGAAAAAACATGACAAAACAAAAAATTGAGAGTACATATCGATATTACCAAGAAACGCTATTCAGTTAAATAAAATTAAAGGCATTTACTTTGATTTAAAACTTTGTAATATTTCACCCAATTCTGTGATTGTAGGAACTGTTATCTACAATAAAGGAAGGCAAACCAGTCGTGAAAGGGTATGTCGAGGATACAATGGTTGACAGCAGAGACCACAAGGTAGTGCATCTACCGCCCTACAATTGCGATGTAAATCCGACAGAATTGCCATAGGCCAAAATAACACACGTTTTCAGGGAGAGGTGTCGCTGGTGACATGTCGAAGGAGACAATGCAGATTTTTGTTAATGTTGCTTTCCTTTCAGTTACTACACAAAAACTCAGTGCAGGAATGTGCTGGAGTAAGGATACTGGACACGAGACAGAATAGTGGAAATGGCCATTGTTGAAGTCGTCGTCAGTTCCACGACATCAACCGGTAATGATGATCTTGAATCAAACACAAATGATGAGTGTTCTTTAGTGAACATCATTTTGACATTTATTCCAGGCACAATTAATTACACTTTGTAAACATTACTGTTGTGCTGTGTTTGATAAATGTAATGCTTAAATTGATTCCAAAAATCAGTTTTTGACTTTTGGTTCATTCCAAAAAACAGTTTTTGACTTTTGATTCATAGAGTCATAAGTTGTACATTCATCTACTTTCATTTTTCATTGTTTTCGATACGTAAATAGTAAATAAGTTGCAGGCTAAACTCTCGAACATAGATATGTCAACAAATTAGGTGATTCACAATCCAACGGAAGTGTCACTTTAGCGGACAACAATTCCGTGAGTGCCGCCTCAGATTTCGTGTTTAGCGCAAAATGCGGGTTGTGGTGCCAGCACTGTTGCAAGCAGCCAATGCTGCCTTCCCCTCACCGCTGCTCTCCCACCGGCAGCCCAGTGCCAGTTGCACAATCTCGAGCTAAATCCAGGGTTAGCTAACGTAGGGACAGGCTAACCACAGGTTAACTTGGAGCATGCATTATACGTCACCCTTTTATTCACTGCTTAGTTATTCATGGAACAGTGTTCCCTTCCTGTTAAGTTGGCAACAACTTAAGAGCACACTGGATTCTTTCGGTACGTCGTTTCATATTTGCTTCAGACATAGTCTGCAGAATTAGCGTATCTAAAGTGATAGTTCCAGATCGCAAAATTGTTCGTTTGAGGATCTTTTGAGGCTGTTACATACTGTAGAATAGTTCAAGATCGTATTAGAAAACATGAAAAGTTCTGCGGTCTCATTCAATGAAAACATTAGTGCAAAACATTTAACTAAGTTTATAGGGTACTTGTATATATAACAATATAACAATCTGTCGTAAAATTAGTTAAGGATCAGGTATTTGTTGTTTGACCAGTAACAGATCTTTCTAGATTTCCAAATAAAGTATGAGAAAAATATGCAACAGTTTCCATCCATAAGCAACTTCATGCAGATCGACAGATCAGCTACAACAGATGTGCGATTTTTTTCCCCAAGAAAGAAACACGTAAATATTATCCATAGAACAAGTAGCCAAGGCTACAGATCAGTGGCGCCCCATATGTGGAATGTCAGTTCCAAGTATGTCTATAATGAAATTTACGATTTGATAAGGCTGTCAAGGGAATGACGCCACAATGCAGGTAGGGACATAATATAAAAGCAACTATGAAATGAGGTCTGCTTTGTGAAATAGTTGGTTTTTTCACAGTTTCCAACTGTGACAACACACACACCATTGAGACTGATTTGAGTGACAATCCTGAGAGGTGTTACTGGCTAGCTTGATGTCGTACTTTTATGTCTTAGAACGATTAATTCATTACAGCAGGAAAGGATTTCGACCGAAAGTACCTTTGCTGGATTACTGAACATTGTGCATCCATTTTTCCAGTTATTGGGCATATATAAATTTTGTTTATATGATGTGATTATTAATAATTAAATTCAGCACATATATTGAGAATAAGTTCCAACATTTGCAATAAACAACCGTAATGTTTTTTTTATAATCTTGGGGTAGAAATGTACTTACGGCACATATCCAAATTGGACGCTATTATCGTATTGAACCCTAAATGTTTGAGGAACAGTAACTATTTCATACATAATTTTGACTTTTGAAATCATCTTTCACATTTATATGTTATGTTGGAGGGAAGGGGAAGTAAGTAGAGGTATGAAGCCTTCACTGTCTTTTCCCTTTTCTGTAGTCATCTCAGCTTAAAACTGAGTTTTCTTTTCAGAATAAAAATACCTTTTCTTAAATGTGAAAGAATTAGGAAGGTTGCAGATGGCGCTGCTTCAAAATTAGTATGACAAGAACCAGAGAAGAAAGGAAGACTTGTATTGGTTAAAAAAAATAGCATAAAGTTCAAAATTACGATCACAAAATACAAATTAAACAAATGATTTCAGAATAAAAGTGTATTATTGCATATGTATGTGTTTATTTTATTTTCACTTAATTACATCAGAGAACAGCACTAATTAAAAAAACTGTGTTTTGTATGTATTGTCCAGTGTCATACACATGCTTTTAATAATCCTCCTGGCTGCCCCCTTGCTAATACCAAAGAAGTCTCCAATGGACAGCGAAGATCACCAGAGGCAAAATATTGGAGTGTCAGTAGTAGCTGCTTCGTTGGTGGATCAGAAACATTTCTGAAAGAAAGAGTAAGAATTATGTGAGACAATTTTTTTGACAATTCATGACAAATTTAAAAACATAACTTACTAGTCACTCCTTCCACTGATATGATTATGTAGATTCAGTAACTAAAGATTCCTTGTTAGCTGAATTACAAGTACTTACATCCTTATGACAAACGGATAACCATTACTTTATGATAAATGTGGATGTGGTTATGTGGATAATACTAATAACTGAGAAACACAACCAAACACAACAGCCATATCCCATAGATCTCTTTAAAAGTCCGACTTTCCTGGTAATTTTACTGTGTTAAACCTAGCTTGAGTAAGACAGACATTGCGCCAATCATCAACTTACATTGGCCAAGCAGTAATTATATTGTGATCCAAATCAACAACTGCCAAATTTAGCATTTTTCTCTTCACACTTGCAGACAGGAATTATTGTTTCACTGTCATTGATATAAGTGAAGTGGGAAGGGTATTTGATGATAGTATTTTTGTAAGTAATACTCAAAAATTGGCAATAAAGTTCAGAACTCTCAGCTTGGCAGAAGATGTAGATTTAATTAGTGATGATGCATTTCCATTAACAACACATAAAGGTTGTCTAGGTGGAAGTTTAGAGCCTGCTCATACTGTGCGATATATTCCTTTAGGACAGCGTAATTTTGATGTGACAATGTTTCTCATATTTCCCCTATCACTTCTAAATCCAGATGTGAAATAACAATATTAAATCTATCAGTGTTATTAGACACTCAACACTGTTCAAATATGCATTCACGTGAATATTGTGTTTTTTCATCTATCATTTCATTTTGTGGCAGATTAATAGTCGTAGATGGTGATGCAAGATCGAACGGTAAGTGCTGTTTCGTCTTCATTCCAGTTTCAGATGCCTGTGTCGGCGAATCCATTATTTCCGACGATGCGTTTACATTGTTATTTTTAGTTTTCCTTTTCCACAGTTACCACTATGGGAGTTCATATATTATATTTTATCCACATAAAATAATTTCTCATTTACTTAACGAATAATATTTATTTATTTATTTAGTCATATGGCTAGGACCCCCTGTCGGGCAGACTGTTCACCGGGTGCCAGTCTTTCAATTTGACGCCACCTCGGCGACCTGCAGTCGATGAGGATGAAAGGATGATGATGAGGACAGCTTAACACCCAGTCCCTGGGCGGAGAAAATTCCCGGACCCAGCCGGGAATCGAACCCAGGCCAAGAGGATTGTCAAGGGTGGATATAATATTTATTGTACTTGCATAAGTGAAAACAGAAAAGAGAGAGTAAACAACTGTAACCATGCCGACTGCGGCAAAGATCTTCCGTGTAGTCGTCGATGGGTTCACTCACTCATTGTGACAAAGTGGACTGATGATGTTGTCACAACATCCAGAGTTTGCAGAACGTGAGAACTCACAACGATACCGTCATTATTGCCCACAAGTGGTATAATATTTTTAGACAGCGCAAAATATATCAAACGTTTTTGATATACTAGATATTAAGCTGAATTTTCAATCCAACTAAAATGACACCACAGCAAGTCACTTGACGGCCGACACAGCAATGGTGCCATATGGTACTCTTTCTACAAGCTCCTGTAAAATTTGTAGTTGCATGGCTTTCAAATGCTGTCAACTAATATTATTCAGACAGACATGGGCATTGTCATCTGGGTTATGACATTAGATTTGAGCCAAGAATCCAATAAGAAGAAGAGAAAGCGCAAATGTTGGATGTAGAAGAGGGTTTTGCACAGAAATAACATGGGGGGCATCAAACACACTGATAAACGAAGTAGCACACGTAAAAGAAAATCCATTTCACCAAACTTTTGAATAACAAAATTAAGTTTCAAGTATTTGTTGAGCTCTATTTAAAATCTGTTGCTCAGGTTACAGATAAGCGATAATTGCTCAAGTAAAACAATAAGCGACATTTTCATCCGCATTTGACACATGGCAATTACCTATCATCTCTCCAGTATACACCGATCAGCCAGAACATTATGGCCACCTAGCTAATAGCTGGTACATCCACCTTTGGTGCACAAATAGTAGTGGCGACGCATTGTGGAATGGAAACAATGAGGCCTTGGTAAGTCGCTGGAGGGACTTGGCACCATATATGCACACCCAAGTCACCTAATATCCATGCTCTGACGCCACATTCAGTTAGATCCCAGATGTGTTTCATCGTGTTCAGATCTGGTGAGTTGGGGAACCAGCACCTCAATCGTAATTCGTCACCACTGTGTTCCTCGAATCGCTCCATCACACTTCTGGTCTTGTGACATGGCGCATAATCCTGTTGAAAAATGCCACTGCCATCAGGAAACATGATCATCATGAAGAAATGTACGTGGTCTGCAACCATTGTAAGATACTCTTTGGCCATCATGGCGCCTTGCATGAGCTCCACTGTACATATGGATGGCCAAGTGAATGTTCCCCAGAGCATAATGAAGCCACTGCCATCTTGTCTCCACCCCACAGTACATGTGTCAAGGAGCTGTTCCTCTGGAAGACGACGGATTCGCACCTTTCCATAGGCATGATGAAGAAGATATTGGTATTCATCCGACCATGCAACTCTCTGCCATTGTGCCAACGTCCAGTGCTAGTGATCACTTCTCCATTTCAGTTGTAGTTGTCGATGTAGTGGTGTTAACATTGGCATATACATGGGTCGTTAGCAGCGGGGGTCCATCATCAGGTGTGTTTGGTGCACAGTGTGTTCAAACACACTTGTAATCTGCCCAGCATTAAAGTCTGAGGTTAGTTATGCCACAGTTTGCCGCCTGTCCTGTTTTAACAGGTATCCCAGCCTATGACGTCAGACATCTGTAATGACGGGTGGGCACCCAACCCCACAAAGTACGGACTTCATTTCACCTTGGTTTCACCACCTATTGAAGACACTCATCACAGCACCCCTCGAACACGCAAGTCATGTAGTTTCTGAATTGTTGGTGCTGAGCCTCTGGGCCATCACAGTCTGCCCCTGGTCAGACTCAGTTACATCATACGCCTTCTCCATTCTGCAAATGGACAGCACACTCACTGATATTACATGCACTGTATGTGTGTCTGACTAGTAGTCATCCCTCGTCAGTTGATGCTGCTCTCACCTGGATGCACTTGTATCAATAGTAGGTTGGTGGTCATAATGTTCTGGCTGATCAGTGTATACCACATACCAAAAAGCACAGTTTCAATATCCTTGTGTGGTGTGTTAGATGCTGAACATGACGGCGCATTTGAAAGCTAATATATTCACTACTGCATCCCACATAGTTAAATAAAATGAAATACAGAATTTTGGAATCATGATTTCTGCAAGTGCACTAAAAACACTATAACAAAGTTTGTGATTGGATAGTCATGTTCCTTCATGAGAAACTACAGTCAAGCTGAAATTATAGTTCTTTTTTCAAATTCAATGAACAATTGTTTAGATGTGTTTATATTTCCAGTAGTAGAGTCTGAATATACTGACAGTATAGTATTAATTAATCATCATTTGTATAATAATGTGAGATCCTGAGAAACTATAAATAATCTTTCATTAAGTGCTTAATAATACTTGCTTACTCATACACAAATAATATACATGCTCAGATAATGGAAATATTATGTACTTTCACCACATAAATGAACCATTTTGTGCTGATAATTACAATGGCAAAACCTTTTGCTATTAGCAACCTTGCATTTAGGAAGGTGATATACTTCTGTTACACCACATGCACTCTTGTATCTGGGCAAATGGCATTTAGAACAAAAACGTACACATGATGTCAGTATTCTCTATATAGAATGAAATGTTTCACCACATCACTTTGGTTTGTTGGAGCCATGTCTAAGATGATATCCTCAAAATGCTCCATAAAGAGGTTGCTACAGCTGGAGCTAATAGGCCTCCCATCATGACGCCGTCCGTCTGATTGATATATTATCCACCATGTTAAAGTTAGATATAGTGGGAATTAGTGAAGTTCGGTGGCAGGAGGAACAAGACTTTTGGTGAGGTGATTACAGGGTTATAAATACAAAATCAAATAGGGGTAATGCAGGAGTAGGTTTAATAATGAATAAAAAAATAGGAGTGCGGGTTAGCTACTACAAAAAGCATAGTGACCGCATTATTGTGGCCAAGATAGACACGAAGTCCATGCCTACTAAGGTAGTACAAGTTTATATGCCAACTAGCTCTGCAGATGATGAAGAAATTGATGAAATGTATGATGAGATAAAAGAATTTACTCAGGTAGTGAAGGGAAACGAAAATTTAATAGTCATGGGTGACTGGAATTAGTCAGTAGGAAAAGGGAGAGAAGGAAACATAGTAGGTGAATATGGATTGGGGGGAAGAAATGGAAGAGGAAGCCGCCTTGTAGAATTTTGCACAGAGCATAACTTAATCATAGCTAACACTTGCTTCAAGAATCATAAAAGAAGGTTGTATACCTGGAAGAATCCTGGAGATACTAAAAGGTATCAGATAGATTATATAATGGTAAGACAGAGATTTAGGAACCAGGTTTTAAATTGTAAGACATTTCCAGGGGCAGATGTGGATTCTGACCACAATCTATTGGTTATGAACTGCAGATTAAAACTGAAGAAACTGCAAAAAGGTGGGAATTTAAGGAGATGGGACCTGGATAAACTGAAAAAATCAGAGGTTGTAGAGAGTTTCAGGGAGAGCATAAGGGAACAATTGACAGGAATGGGGGAAAGAAATACAGTAGAAGAAGAATGGGTAGCTCTGAGGGATGAAGTAGTGAAGGCGGCAGAGGATCAAGTAGGTAAAAAGACGAGGGCTAGTAGAAATCCGTGGGTAACAGAAGAAATATTGAATTTAATTGATGAAAGGAGAAAATATAAAAATGCAGTAAATGAAGCAGGCAAAAAGGAATACAAACGTCTCAAAAATGAGATCGACAGGAAGTGCAAAATGGCTAAGCAGGGATGGCTAGAGGACAAATGTAAGGCTTGTCTCACTAGGGGTAAGATAGATACTGCCTACAGGAAAATTAAAGAGAGCTTTGGAGAAAAGAGAACCACTTGCATCAATATCAAGAGCTCAGATGGCAACCCAGTTCTAAGCAAAGAAGGGAAGGCAGAAGGGTGGAAGGAGTATATAGAGGGTTTATACAAGGGCGATGTACTTGAGGACAATATTATGGAAATGGAAGAGGATGTAGATGAAGACGAAATGGGAGATAAGATACTGCATGAAGAGTTTGACAGAGCACTGAAAGACCTGAGTCAAAACAAGGCCCCGGGAGTAGACAACATTCCATTAGAACTACTGATGGCCTTGGGAGAGCCAGTCATGACAAAACTCTACCATCTGGTGAGCAAGATGTATGAGATGGGCGAAATACCCACAGACTTCAAGAAGAATATAATAATTCCAATCCCAAAGAAAGCAGGTGTTGACAGATGTGAAAATTACCGAACTATCAGTTTAATAAGTCACAGCTGCAAAATACTAACGCGTATTCTTTACAGACGAATGGAAAAACTGGTAGAAGCGGACCTCGGGGAAGATCAGTTTGGATTCCGTAGAAATGTTGGAACACGTGAGGCAATACTAACCTTACGACTTATATTAGAAGAAAGATTAAGAAAAGGCAAACCTACGTTTCTAGCATTTGTAGACTTAGAGAAAGCTTTTGACAGCGTTAACTGGAATACTCTCTTTCAAATTCTGAAGGTGGCAGGGGTAAAATACAGGGAGCGAAAGGCTATTTACAATTTGTACAGAAACCAGATGGCAGTTATAAGAGTCGAGGGACATGAAAGGGAAGCAGTGGTTGGGAAGGGAGTGAGACAGGGTTGTAGCCTCTCCCCGATGTTATTCAATCTGTATATTGAGCAAGCAGTAAAGGAAACAAAAGAAAAATTCGGAGTGGGTATTAAAATTCATGGAGAAGAAGTAAAAACTTTGAGGTTCGGCGATGACATTGTAATTCTGTCAGAGACAGCAAAGGACTTGGAAGAGCAGTTGAACGGAATGGACAGTGTCTTGAAAGGATGATATAAGATGAACATCAACAAAAGCAAAACGAGGATAATGGAATGTAGTCAAATTAAATCGGGTGATGCTGTGGGGATTAGATTAGGAAATGAGACACTTAAAGTAGTAAAGGAGTTTTGCTATTTAGGGAGTAAAATAAGTGATGATGGTCGAAGTAGAGAGGATATAAAATGTAGACTGGCAATGACAAGGAAATCGTTTCTGAAGAAGAGAAATTTGTTAACATCGAGTATAGATTTAAGTGTCAGGAAGTCGTTTCTGAAAGTATTTGTATGGAGTGTAGCCATGTATGGAAGTGAAACATGGACGATAACCAGTTTGGACAAGAAGAGAATAGAAGCTTTCGAAATGTGGTGCTACAGAAGAATGTTGAAGATAAGGTGGGTAGATCACATAACTAATGAGGAGGTATTGAATAGGATTGGGGAGAAGAGAAGTTTGTGGCACAACTTGACTAGAAGAAGGGATCGGTTGGTAGGACATGTTTTGAGGCATCAAGGGATCATAAATTTAGCATTGGAGGGCAGCGTGGAGGGTAAAAATCGTAGAGGGAGACCAAAAGATGAATACACTAAGCAGATTCAGAAGGATGTAGGTTGCAGTAGGTACTGGAAGATGAAGAAGCTAGCACAGGATAGAGTAGCGTGGAGAGCTGCATCAAACCAGTCTCAGGACTGAAGACCACAACAACAACAACTCCCTTGAGGGATGCTGCTCTCCTGCTTAAAATGGTCAGGTTGTATTAGTGGCCTGCCATATTATACTGTATACCATATATGGTGCACTATTGAAAACCAGTGATGTCACTTGTGATTTTGTGGATATAGCACTACACAGCTGGAAACTTGAGAATCTTTTAATGATGGATATTGCTGTGAGAGCATGAGTTTGTATATGCCTCATTTATATTTTGAATTTAGTGTAGAAATATTTTCTAAAGATGCATAAAAGGAAGTGACACGCTTTTAGTATAATTTATATTGTTTATTACTATACTGTACATCTGCCATATAATTTGCAAAAATCGTGTGTTTTGGATGCCAGATGGACCTGCAGATGAAGCACTATTATAAGATTTTTAAATCTTCATCATATTCACTGACATAGACATTTCGAATGTTTATTATAGATTTTGCAATAAATAAATCTCAACTGGGGCCGTGTTCCTCATACAGCCTACAATTTCAGGAAATGCTCAAACTAATGTAATTTAGTATTCGTTTTTGTGTTTTCGTAAACAATGTCGCTCCTTGTACAGTTCAATAAACTGTACAATAGTTGCTAACAACGTTTTTTTAGACATTTTAAGTACTGTGAAACGCACATACCGCAAAATTGTTTGCACGAAAATAAAAAAATTGCTATTGTACTTCAGAATTCAAACATGAGATGGCTGTCGAAAGACAATAATCGCTGGTGTGGGAGGGAAGTGCAGTCGCCAAGTTAAAGCGACTTAACTTTGGTGGCATGGCTAAAAGTGTCGTCACTCGAATGGGGACACAGGAATTTGTATGTTTCCCTTCGACCATATATATATGGTCGAAGGTGTTTCCACATGCAGTTTCGATGATGCCACTTGAGTGACGGCCAAGTGGCGTCCCTTTTGTTGCATGTAGAAACACGACTTCTATCGCACAAACTCTCAATATCACCCCTACACGTTTACTATTACTGCGCGTACAGAAATAATGCGTAATAATATTGCCCGTCTGGGACCGCTAACGCAAAGTGCGTAAGCTGCAACGAAACTGGTCGATCGACCGATGCGGTGGTGACTTTCTGCGTGCGTAGGGGCCTGCCATGACCTGCAGTCAGCTGTGCGGTGTGATTAATCGGTGTCGTTGCTCGATGAGAACGAGAATGTAATGATCGAAATACTTTTATCGATTGATCGATTTTAATTAGTTGGACAGATGTTTATGGCAATGTTTGGATAGTGCTTTGAGTCAAGGTGCTTTGAGCAGTGCGTACACAAAGAAGAAATGAATTGAAGGTTTTTCTGTGTCGGCTATGGTTTCTTGCAAACCAATTAAAAGCTCTATCACGTGAGCTTCCAATGAAACAGAGAATTGGCCCGAATTGTGGCTATTACAATTTCTCGTGAAAAACTGAAGAAAATAAACATGTGGCGGTGCATATCAACTGCGAAACTTAAGTCGTTTGTCACCGAAGTTCGACCACCGGGAAAGGTACTCAAAACGTTCAGTTAATACATAAAGGTGTTGTTTAAATACTATTTCTTTAGGGAAATTAACTGTGATGCAAATATCTATGTCCTAATGACCTTCAGTTGTACCTCTGTTATTCGTAGAGTACCTGCAAATGTAGGGCTTAATTCTCTTGTAAGCGAAGTTGTATTGTTGAGGAGACTGCTGCTGACTAGAATGATGTATGAAGTTGGTGCAGTTCATTTGTTAGTACTGAGAACGTAAGATATACTACTCATGCCCTACGACAAAACAAGGAAATTTAGCTAATCATCTGGCATAACATTTAGGACAAGAAGCGAGAGTAGAATAAATTTGGATGGTTCTATAATAAAACCGAAAAGGAACGTTTTTGTCCATGATAACAGTGCAAGTTTGTAAGACAATATGTCATATGTTTCATTATTTGATGGATTTCTGAAAATATGTATTACTTAACATATCTGCACATTTAGGCAGAGAGGAATGATGTACAAGAAGTTATACACACAAATATTCTTCATGTAGGGGTGAGATTTTAAAATGATCAACTACACATACAGCAGTGAAACAGGAATTCAAATGTATTAAAACAGAGACTTCTGCAGAAATCAGTTCATGTTCTTGTTGACAGGTGTGTAAAAATATCTTTTATCATTTTTGCTGTAGGCAAAATAAATATTTTTATGATATTGCACAGTTACAAAACAAGGTAGAACAGTGACATTACATTATATTGACACTTGTTCTATAGACCATGAATATGACATTTCATAATGAGGTGGAACATGTCAGTTTAACAAAAGTTTTCATTGTACAGTTTTTTTACTGTTTCATATCTAAAAATCCATCTATTGAGTAGGAGAAGGTGTCATTCAGAATTTTTTCAAAATTTGTTTTTAAATGTTGGTTTGGATATCTGTCAGACTTTTAATGCTATTTGGCAAATGACCAAAATTGTGTGGCAGCATAATTCATCCCTTACTGTGCCATAGTCAGATTTAACCCAGAATAGTGAAGATCATCATTTGTTATAGCTATGCAGATCGCTATTATTTTTTAATTGGAATGAGTTTTTAATAACAAATTTCATAAGTGAATGTATGTATTGCGTAGGTACTGTGAATATCCTGATTTCCTTAAATAAAAGTCTCCAACGTGATCTTTGGTGGGCTTCCGCTTTTATCCTGATTACATGCTTTTGTGCAATGAATACTTTTTCTCAAAATGATGAATTTATCCCAATATATGATGCCATATGAAATCATTGAATGAAAATAGGCATATTAGATTAATTTAGTGATATGTTTATCACCAAAATTTGCAATAATCCTAATGGCAGAAGTAGCATCAGACCTATTCCCTTTTTTATGCAATGGTTTAAAAATAGCATATTTCAGTCTGTCTGGAAAAAGTACTCTTTCAGTGAGCTACTAAATGTGGCTGAGAATCCTACTTATCTGCTGAGAACAAGCTTTTAGTACCCTGTTGGAAATGCCATCAATTCCATGAGATTTTACTTTTGAGTTAATTTTTTTATTTTCCTAATTTCAGTAGGAGAGGTTGTCGAATTTCAGTTTTATAATATTCCATAGGTATATAGCCTTGCATTTCATAATGAATAGCCTACTCCTATTTTCTGTGCATTTAAAAGATGATTATGAAAAATATCTTCTTCTTCTGAGTTTTTGTTAGCAAACTTTTCATTGAGTTTGATAGAAATAGAGTGCCCTGTTTCCTTTTTAACAACATTCCAAATTGTCCTAATTTTATTAGGGCCTATAAGAGATGCTAATCTCGGACATAATGCACATACTTCTGAGTTTTTTAATAACTTTTCTTAATACAGTGCAATAGTTTTTATTATGTTTGACTGTTTCTGGCTCGATACTCCTAGCTATAAGACACAGTTCCCTTTTCTGTTTACTAGATATTTTTATCCTCTTAGTAAGCCTTTAGATGGTTTCTTAATTATGTTTCACTGTTTTCTTAGAGAAACTGTTTTCATATATACTCACAAAGGTACAATGAAATAGGTTAAATTTTAGATTAGCATCAGATTCCTTATCCACCTCATCCCAGTCTAACTTTTGCAAGCTTTCCTTAAAATTCACAGTTGTTAAATTGTAGTTGGAAGCACTATTTTTGAGGACTGTTTGGCATTATTGTATGGAGCTATATAATATACAGTAACTAGCTGTGCCTCATGATCAGACAGACCATTCTTAACAGGAAAAGCTTTTATTTGATTAAATTTATCTTGGTCTATAAAAACATGATCCATCCTGTGCCACCCAAATGGGAAAGTCAATAACTGACTTCAAAGTGAAAATTCTAACCAAGTAATACTTCAAGGTCAAGCTTTCTATCAGACTCTTTCAGAAAATCTGTATTAAAATCCCCACAAACAATAATTTGCTTACCTCTGTCTGGCAGATAGCACAACAAAGAATCCAAGATTTTCAAAAATAGCAGAAAATTTCGCAGTGGGGACTAATACACTGCTACAATTATAAAAGTATCCTCATCTAGTTTAAGCTGACACACATATGCTTCTATATTCTGCTCTACACAAAATTTTTTAGTTTCTAAATTTTTTGCATTGTGATAAATTTAACATATATGGTAACTCCTTGTCTCTCCATAGTGTCTCTACTTAATGAGCCGAAGCGTATACCCACCTACATTTACCTTTTACATATCTGGACTGTATGATGATGTTCAGACAAGTATAGTTCATCTATTCTACCCTCAGTTTCTAAATCTTCTAAACAAATAAGAAGCTCATCTACTTTGCTTTTTAATCCCATGCTATTCTAATGCAATATACTAACATTTTTCACTGTGTTTTTACGAGAATCTTATGAGATACTAACATTATTTTTCATCATACTTTAATGAGAATCTTGTGATATTTGACCTACCTTCCTTAGCTTCTCACTAAGCTTAAATTCATATTCAGGTGGACAGCCATTCAACTCCTTGTGTGTCCATCCAGATTTAGGTTTTCCTCATTTTCTCTAAATTATTTAAGACAAATGCTGGAATGATTCATTTCAAATAGACATGGCTAATTTCCCACACTTTTCTTCCCCAGACCGAAAGAGTGTTCTGCCTCTAATGACCTTGTTGCCAATAGGACATTAAACACTAATCTTCTTTCCTTCTTTGCGATTCTACCTTTAGAAAGAAACAGTATGTTGTGGCAATAGTGATACAAGTTCCTAAAATATCCATATGGAAGAAATCATCCAAAGATTATATTTGAAAACAATCAATTATTGACAAAATTATTTAATTAGAGAGACACAAAATCTACTCACCAAGCTGCAGCAGAACACGCACGTAAAAGATGGTTGTAATTGGCAAGCTTTTGGTGCCAGTGGCTGCTTCTTCAGGCAGAAGGGTTGAAGGGGTAGGAAAAGGGGCGAAGGAAAAGGACTGGGGAGGGGTATATTTTGGGAACGTCACCCAGAACCATGGGTCAGGGCAGATTTACTGTATTTACTTCTCCTTTCCGTACAGTGAGTCTCCCCTGTCCCATGATTGTGGGTGATTTTCCCAAAATCTACCCTTTTTCCTAGACCTTTCCAATCCTTTTCCTTCACCCCTCTTCCTTCCCCTTCAACCCTTCTGCCTGCAGAAGGAGCCTCTGGCTCCGAAAGCTTGCCATTTACAACCATCTTTTATGTGTGTGTTCTGCCACCGCTTGGTGAGTAGATCTTTTTATCTGTATAATTAAATAATTTTGTCAAAGATTATATTTGGTTCTTCAATTTCACTTCAGTAGAAATTTTCTCCAGCCAGGTAATTCCATGTCAATTCAACACAGAAAAGTAACATTTTTCCAACCTGATCATCTCAGACTTCTTTCAAATGGCAGTGATCCAGATAAGAAATGGACAACTGCCAGTTTGCGGAGGTATGTGACACCTGTGAAGAAAGTTATTGATCTGCAAAGATTTGAAATCACATCTGATTAAACATAAATGACTATAATTGTGGCTTTAATCCAGATACAGCAATGAAACCTGTATCAATGAACAGGTAATGAATAGAGCTTTACATTTATATCAACATGGCGGGTTTATTAGAATTTTCACATTGAATATTGTTCGCCTGAACCGTAGACCTTGAATATCTCTTTTTTTGAAAAAATACGTTGTATTGCTCCAATATGCTACTGTAAATATGGTTACTATCAAGGCGGTACAAAGGCATCATGGTATTCAAAAGTGTCATTCATAAGTAATGCACAAAAATATTGCTTATGCTATTGTAGCATGGTATTATAAACTGTTATAAACTGTTTACAGTGTACCTTCAGTGAAGGGTTTGTTAGTTACATGTTCCATGATTCATTTTGCATGATAGATCATAATGATGTGGAACGAGTCATTTTACATTCACATCACAAATTAATTTATGTAAGGTTACATTCTGAGCATTTAATAAGTTGTTTTTTTTTCTCTTTCTTTCTTTTTTTTCACAAAAACAAAAACTATATACAGATGTTAGTTATTCATAACTACCACCTTTTACACATTACAGTAATAGAAATTCTTCTATGGAATAGGAGGAGTTGTCATGGAGAAACTTGAGCAATTTGTTATCAAACTTTACTTTGTTGCATGTCAGGTGTTTTATGTAACTGGGTAAATGATAAAAACTTTGTTACAGTTTTTAAATCACTGGTAAAAGACAAAAAAAATTTTGTTGCGGCATTGTGCACTCCTTTTTGTGCTAAAGACAACTTTAATGTGGAATAACAAATGTCATTTTTTCTTCTGATATTGTAATTATGCACCTTTTGAACTGTAGCGGGTTATTTACAACAAACTTCGTGAGGGGATAAATGTACTATGAAGCAGCAGTCAGAATGCCCAACTCTTTAAACATGTCTACAAGTTGATTGTGGGTGAGCACCTTTGCACAATCAAGACTTTCTCTTAAAGATGAGTTACCCCAGAAGATTTTTCCATATGACATTATTGAATGAAAATATGCCAACTTACTAATTTGTCTCTCCCTAAAATTTGCAATGATTCTGAGTGCATATGTGGTTGAGTTCCAAAGTACGTTTTTCCAATTTAAATTCTCATTAGTATGGAGCCACTAAGAACTTTGAAGTTTTCAACCTGTTTATTATTTCCTCACCATAGGCTACATTTATCATTGGTGTAGTGCCACTAGATGTGCAGAACTAAATATGTTGTGTCTTATTAAAATTGAGCATGAGACCATTCACAGAAAACCAGTCAGTGACACTTTTAAGAACTTTGTCATTTTTCCTTTTTGTGTACATATGCTTGGATTCATTACAAAAGGAACTAATATGCAAAAGGAACTGTATGCTAGATGGAAGACAGTTCATGTATATGAGGAACAGTTGTGTACCTAAGATTGAATGTGGAGGAACCCCATTTGTGATTTCTCCCCAGTCAGAATTATGACCCTGGACTATATTGCTTGACGTACTAAGTACAACTTTCTGCATTCTTTTGGTTAGATATGACATTTGCCATTGGTCAGCTACGTTGTAGCGGCACCGCCATTTAGGATAGGGAAAGTTAGTTTTGTGCGATATTCAGAGCATGAGATACAGCCAGGTGTGGGCTGCATTGCAGTAAGTTACGCATACCAGCAGTTGCAAAGGCAAATAGAGGCCACAGGGGCATAGGACTGCCGGAGAGAGCACACACAGTAGTTTCCATGGCGCAGGTCACAGGCAGAAGACAGCCACTGGCCAACCTAAGTGTTATGCATATGTGACGTGAAGCGGCACGCTTGACAAAACAGAGGCGTACAGCCGAGTATAGATTCAAGTGTGGCAACTCACCTGGATGGTGGGGTGTATCACACTGCTGGGCTACACGCAGCAACAGATGGGACGCCAGTATCCCAGTCTACGGCGGGTCATTGGTTTGACCCTCTGAGGCCGACATGGGGTCTGTAGCCAGCCAGGGCGGGTCACTCCTCGGCTCACTACCACGGGCAGTCACCTCGGCTCCCGACATACGCTGGAGACTTCCTGGGGTAAGGGCCACAGATAATGGATGCCAGATAGCGGGCGCTTGTTGGTTGCCGCAATCTCAGCCACGCCGGCGAGGAGGAGGACGCAGCTGGCCGCCTGCGGCTCACACCAAGCAGCACTGAGTCGGCTGGTGGTGCAGCCATCCTGCCATCATCGGAACTCTGTGGGCCGGCCAAAGCTGGCACAACACAGCATTGCGTTGCACAGGCCGCTGAGGTGCTGCCTCAGCATTGCGGGACCCTGTGACTCAGCCCGAGGTGAACGGAGCACTGTAGTGGAAGCAAATAAATCTTTGAAAAGTTCTCGCCGAATTTTAATACGGCAGCTCCTGGCACCCACCCACTACATTTGGTGTCTTCCCATTACATTTGGTCATCCTGGTACATTTGGTGGCAGAAGCCACCACAACAACACTATCAATCCCAGAAAGCATCAATTTATCTTGGAGAATTCTGTGACTCATACAGTCAAATGCCTCACAGAAAATACCAGCTGGCACTATTTTATCATTTATTTAATCATGTCAGAAATTCTGTTCTTGAATACATCATCTCCTCAAATTGCGGAGACTGTCAGCAGTGAAACACATCAATAGTTATTGACATCTCTCTTACAATCTGTCATAAAGAGGGGTTTAACAACAGCATGTTTCATGCTCTCTGGAAAAATGCCTTGAGTTAGTGATGTTTTATACATTTCAGATAAGACTGGGCTTATTACATGGAAACAAAATTTTAATACTCTCTTGGAAACACCATCAAAACCAGATGAGCTTTTATTTTTGAGAGAATGTATAATTTTCTTAATTTCAGAAGGAGACGTTAGTGATACATTCATATGATTGAATTTTATGAAAGTTACATTTTTAACATACTACTGTGATTTTGCTCTTGAACCGTTTCTTCCTATGCTTTCTATTATATTTAAGAAATG
The DNA here is from genome assembly GCF_023898315.1 of Schistocerca nitens. NCBI lineage: Eukaryota > Metazoa > Arthropoda > Insecta > Orthoptera > Acrididae > Schistocerca > Schistocerca nitens. Next base: position 487,122,307 of record NC_064614.1, on the reverse strand, counting down.
ATTATTAAATGCATTTGCTACCTGTCTCTCATCATTTATAGCCCTTCCATTCACTTCAATAGTGATGTCGTCCTGTTCCGTGGCTGGTTGTCCTACCTCATTTCACTGCATTCCATGCAGCCTTATGTCTGTTCTCGGAAGTACTGATTTCTGACATTATTTTCATTTTCTTTGACCTTTCTTAGTAATTTTTAGTAGTTTTTGCTGTGTGCAACTACTGCAGGATCCCTACTTGCTCATGTCAAAATATACAATTTCCTTTTCCCTTCACAAGATGCTTTAATCCTTCTAGTGATCCATGGTTTTTTAACATGGTTGTTTAGTGCCCTTCCTGACTAGATTATCGAGCGAGGTGGCGCAATGGTTAGCACACTGGACTCGCATTTGGGAGGATGACGGTTCAATCCCTTGTCTGGCCATCCTGATTTAGGTTTTCCGTGATTTCCCTAAATTGCTCCGGGCAAATGCCTGGATGTTTCCCTTGAAAGGGCACAGCCGACTTCCTTCCCCATCCTTCCGTAATCCGATGAGACCGATGACCTCACTGTTTGGTTTCTTCCCCCAAAAGAACCCAATCCAACCGTGATTAGATTACATGGAAAGCTATTTTCAAATAACGATATGAATTTATCATGCAATAGATTAAATTTTGTATTACCATTTGGTTCATTACAAATTACATCCAATGTCATCTCCTGTAAACTATCCTTAAAAACATTTTCCCCTGGAGTCATTAATTATTCTAACTGATTTCCATTGAGGAGTGTCCATACCGTAAGGTGCTGTGCTATTTATCCTAACTGACTGTGCATCATGATGAGAGAGAGAGAGAGAGAGAGAGCATTTGTTACTGGGTAGACAGTCATTTTCTTACGTTGAGAAACATCAAAGAAAGCATTATCAATTAGGGTCCTACTGTCTTTATCCACCTGTATTGAAAGTTAATTACTGACACCAAATCATGGGATCCAAATAAAATTTCCATAATATTTTCCTATCACAATACTTCAGAAAATCTACATTGAGTTTACCACAGTCTGTTAACTGCTTGCTGCTAACAGATGGCACAGTAAAGAATCTAGATTCATCATATTGTTGTTGTTGTGATCTTCAATCCTGAGACTGGTTTGATGTAGCTCTCCACGCTACTCTATCCTGTGCTAGCTTCTTCATCTCCCGGTACCTACTGCAACCCACATTCTTCTGTATCTGCTTAGTGTATTTATCTCTTAGTCTCCCTCTACGATTTTTACCCTCCACGCTGCCCTCCAATGCTAAATTTGTGATCCCTTGATGCCTCAAAACATGTCCTACCAACCGATCCCTTCTTCTAGTCAAGTTGTGCCACAAACTTCTCTTCTCCCCAATCCTATTCAATACCTCCTCATTAGTTACGTGATCTACTCACCTTATCTTCAGCATTCTTCTGTAGCACCACATTTCGAAAGCTTCTATTCTCTTCTTGTCCAAACTGGTTATCGTCCATGTTTCACTTCCATACATGGTTACACTCCATACAAATACTTTCAGAAACGACTTCCTGACACTTAAATCTATACTCGATGTTAACAAATTTCTCTTCTTCAGAAACGCTTTTCTTGCCATTGCCAGTCTACATTTTATATCCTCTCTACTTCGACCATCATCAGTTATTTTACTCCCTAAATAGCGAAACTCCTTTACTACTTTAAGTGTCTCATTTCCTAATCTAATCCCCTCAGCATCACCCGATTTAATTTGACTACATTCCATTATCCTCGTTTTGCTTTTGTTGATGTTCATCTTATATCCTCCTTTCAAGACACTGTCCATTCCGTTCAACTGCTCTTCTAAGTCCTTTGATGTCTCTGACAGAATTACAATGTCATCGGCGAACTTCAAAGTTTTTATTTCTTCTCCATGGATTTTAATACCTGCTCCGAATTTTTCTTTTGTTTCCTTCACTGCTTGCTCAATATACAGATTGAATAACATCGGGGAGAGGCTACAACCCTGTCTCACTCCCTTCCCAACCACTGCTTCCCTTTCATGTCCCTCGACTCTTATAACTGCCATCTGGTTTCTGTACAAATTGTAAATAGCCTTTCGCTCCCTGTAGTTTACCCCTGCCACGTTCAGAATTTGAAAGAGAGTATTCCAGTCAACATTGTCAAAAGCTTTCTCTCAAGTGCTAGAAACGTAGGTTTGCCTTTCCATAATCTATTTTCTAAGATAAGCCGTAGGGTCAGTATTGCCTCACGTGTTCCAATATTTCTACGGAATCAAAACTGATCTTCCCTGAGGTCGGCTTCTACCAGTTTTTCCATTCGTCTGTAAAGAATTTGTGTTAGTATTTTGCATCCGTGACTTTTTAAACTGATTGTTCGGTAATTTTCACATCTGTCGGCATCTGATTTCTTTGGGATTGGAATTATTATATTCTTCTTGAAGTCTAAGGGTATTTCGCCTGTCTCATACATCTTGCTCACCAGATGGTTGAGTTTTGTCAGGACTGGCTCTCCCAAGGCAGTCAGTAGTTCTGATGGAACGTTGTCTGCTCCCGGGGCCTTGTTTCGACTCAGGTATTTCACCGCTCTATCAAACTCTTCATGCAGTATCGTATCTCCCATTTCATCTTCATCTACATCCTCTTCCCTCTATATACTCCTTCCACATTTCTGCTTTCCCTTCTTTGCTTAGAACTGGGTTCCCATCTGAGCTCTTGATATTCGTACAAGTGGTTCTCTTTTCTCCAAAGCTCTCTTTAATTTTCCTATAGGCAGTATCTATCTTACCCCTTGTGAGATAAGCCTCTACATCCTTACATTTGTCCTCTAGCCATTCCTGCTTAGCCAATTTGCACTTCCTGTCGATCTCATTTTTGAGACGTTTGTATTCCTTTTTGCCTGCTTCATTTACTGCATTTTTGTATTTTCTCCGTTCATTAATTAAATTCAATATTTCTTCTGTTACCCGAGGATTTCTACTAGCCCTCGTCTTTTTACCTACTTGATCCTCTGCTGCCTTCACTATTTCACCTCTCAAAGCTACCCATTCTTCTTCTACTGTATTTCTTTCCCCCACTCCTGTCAATTGTTCCCTTATGCTCTCCCTGAAACTCTCTACAACCTCTGGTTTTGTCAGTTTATCCAGGTTCCATCTCCTTAAATTCCCACCTTTTTGCAGTTTCTTCAGTTTTAATCTACAGTTCATAACCAATAGATTGTGGTCACAGTCCACATCTGCCCCTGGAAATGTCTTACAATTTAAAACCTGGTTCCTAAATCTCTGTCTTACCATTATATAATCTATCTGAAACCTGTCAGTATCTACAGGTTTCTTCCATGTCTACAACCTTCTTTTATGATTCTTGAACCAAGCTTTAGCTATGATTAAGTTGTGCTCTGTGCAAAATTCTACCAGGCGCCTTCCTCTTCCATTTCTTAGCCCCAATCCATATTCACCTAGTACGTTTCCTTCTCTCCCTTTTCCTACTGTCGAATTCCAGTCACCCATGACTATTAAATTTTCATCTCCCTTCACTATCTGAATAATTCCTTTCATTTCATCATACATTTCTTCAATTTCTTCGTCATCTGCAGAGCTAGTTGGCATATAAACTTATACTACTGTAGTAGGTGTGGGCTTCGTTTCTATCTTGGCCACAATAATGTGTTCACTATGCTGTTTGTTGTAGTTTACCCGCACTCCTATTTTTTCATTCATTATTAAACCGACTCCTGCATTACCCCTATTTGATTTTGTCTTTATAACCCTGTATTCACCTGACCAAAAGTCTTGTTCCTCCTGCTACCGAACTTCACTAATTCCTACTATATCTAACTTTAACCTATCCATTTCCCTTTTTAAATTTTCTAACCTACCTGCTCGATTAAGGGATCTGACATTCCATACTCCGATCCGTAGAACGCCAGTATTCTTTCTCCTGATAACGACGTCCTCCTTAGTAGTCCCCGCCCGGAGATCCAAATGGGGGACTATTTTACCTTCGGAATATTTTACCCAAGAGGACGCCATCATCATTTAACCATACAGTAAAGCTGCATGCCCTCGGGAAAAATTAAGGCTGTAGTTTCCCTTGCTTTCAGCCGTTCGCAGTACCAGCACAGCAAGGCCGTTTTGGTTAGTGTTACAAGACCAGATCAGTCAATCATCCAGACTGTTGCCCCTGCAACTACTGAAAAGGCTGCTGCCGCTCTTGAGGAACCACACGTTTGTCTGGCCTCTCAACAGATACCCCTCCGTTGTGGTTGCACCTACGGTACGGCCATCTGTATCGCTGAGGCACGCAAGCCTCCCCACCAACAGCAAGGTCCATGGTTCTTGGGGGGGGGGGGGGGGGGGGGGGAGATTCATCATAAGTAGTTCAAAATTTCCCAGTGAAGATTTATATACAGTTAAAATTAAAAGTGAACTACTTTTCAGCATTTATTCACAAGCACGCACTTCTGTGTGCTGATCGTTATAAAATCTTCTTGTCTCAATGTTTTTGAACTTGTTTCCTGTGTTATTTCTGCATTAGTAATCTTTTATATGTAACTTATCTAACCCTATGGTTATGTGGTGCTCAGACAGGCACAGGATTTCTAGCTTTTCAGAGCTGTCTTGATTTTCCACACAGACAAGAAGCTCTTCTACCTTATTACTCAGTCCTCTAATATTTTGATGAAATAAGATAAGCTCACTTTTCTGTGTGTTATTAAGCATTTTGTGGGACTCTTCTGTTTGTTTTCACTTCTTTCAAAACAAGGTGCCTGAAACATGATTCCATACTAAAAAAGATGCCCTGGCATGAGTAAACACACAGACCTTGCTATGTGTAATGGTACCCCTCCCCCAGTATATTACCTGCAAGAAGCTCAGCCAACCTATCTTTCCTTCTTCTGTTAGGTGTTGGCCATGTCTAGTATATTCCCATCGCCCAATTGTAACAACAGCCTTCTCAACTCAGCGTTCACAGCAGTATTCACCCGGGGCTGGCCATGGCACCGTAGGACCTCCATAATACTCACATTTGTGTGTGTAGTTGATACTCCTATTTCATCTACATCAGACCTAATGTTGTAATTACTGCTCTTAGCTAGGCTGTACCCTGACCCACCAACTATAGCTTGATCCTCTTTGCCAAAACCTTTGCACAAATTCCCTATGTCTTCTGTCACGTTGCTAAGGCTTCACAATACTTGTGAGTTGGTACCCTGTCTATAATTTGTCCTGTACCATCTGGCCAACACCCCTTGCAGTAATACTACCTAGCAACAAGACACTTTTCTTCGTACTCTCTTTTGGTACCGACCTACATTGAATTTCATAGCTAGATGTCTGCTGCATGTTACTGTGACCTACAGGTGGAGGAGCCTCTCCCCCCCCCCCCCCCCCCTTACTCCCCCCTCTTCATGTGACAAGTCAACTTTATTCAACACTATTAGCTCAAATGTAGATGAAGTTGAAGAACAGTTCTCCTTTCACCCATTGCTTACTACCTTTACCCTGTTCCCAAGATTTTTCTCCCCTTCAAGCTACCTGGTTCAAATTTTGCATGATCTAGCCCGGCCTGAAGGGCACAGGCAGTAAAAAGTGGTCACATCTTGTTTCACAAGTCACCAGTTAAATTGTTTATGTTCACCATACTGATGCAGGGTGAGAGTACATCCATCTGACACATAGTAAATGTGCTTTGGAGTTGGAATGCTGGTGTATTTCATTAGTATTTGCGTCTCTGTAGTAAGCTACAAACAGATGAACTGTAACCTGTGAATTATTCCAGTGAATTCCTGTACTTCAGCCTGAATAGTGAAGGAGTAATTCTCTAGAAAATCACAAACAACAAGATATTCACTTACTTTGATTTCTTCTTTAGCGATTTTAAAGATCTGTGACTGCTGCTGCATGCATGATACATGAGTGTGGTAGGAACTGTTGTGAACTCGATGCAAATACCTCAATTAAATCATCTGTTGATTTTTTTTTATCTAGAACCATCACACCTTTAGTTAACGACACTTGTGTGTAATTTCATCAGTGCAGTTCATACCAAACGGATAATCAGTCAGTCTTGTCAAACTTGGACAGTAGGAACATGCACCTAAAAACAAGCTGGAAGTGCAGTAACAAATGCTACACAGTGCTTTTATGGTGGTGATATTTGTTCTTCAAGCTTTCTCTGTACTTACACCTGTCAACCATTAACCTAAAATTCCAATGTGAGGTGTACAAACAAACAGCATTGATCCCACTGGTATAGGCAAGAACACAGTGCTTTCGCCACAAGTCACGAATGTTGAGAATACAGTACTTACATATCGGTATGTATCTTCGAAATATGCATTGTGCAACCTGCTGCATTGTGCAACCCTAGCTGCTTCCACTTACATACTCTAATTCTATTTTCTCTCACATACATGTAGTCTTTCCTTCTTGGCATCACAGTAAAAATCATGTACACGTTGAATGGAGTTTTCACAACATGGTGTACCTGGCTTTCAATTTGGTGTCAGTAATATACACTCCTGGAAATGGAAAAAAGAACACATTGACACCGGTGTGTCAGACCCACCATACTTGCTCCGGACACTGCGAGAGGGCTGTACAAGCAATGATCACACGCACGGCACAGCGGACACACCAGGAACCGCGTTGTTGGCCGTCGAATGGCGCTAGCTGCGCAGCATTTGTGCACCGCCGCCGTCAGTGTCAGCCAGTTTGCCGTGGCATACGGAGCTCCATCGCAGTCTTTAACACTGGTAGCATGCCGCGACAGCGTGGACGTGAACCGTATGTGCAGTTGACGGACTTTGAGCGAGGGCGTATAGTGGGCATGCGGGAGGCCGGGTGGACGTACCGCCGAATTGCTCAACACATGGGGCGTGAGGTCTCCACAGTACATCGATGTTGTCGCCAGTGGTCGGCGGAAGGTGCACGTGCCCGTCGACCTGGGACCGGACTGCAGCGACGCACGGATGAACGCCAAGACCGTAGGATCCTACGCAGTGCCGTAGGGGACCGCACCGCCACTTCCCAGCAAATTAGGGACACTGTTGCTCCTGGGGTATCGGCGAGGACCATTCGCAACCGTCTCCATGAAGCTGGGCTACGGTCCCGCACACCGTTAGGCCGTCTTCCGCTCACGCCCCAACATCGTGCAGCCCGCCTCCAGTGGTGTCGCGACAGGCGTGAATGGAGGGACGAATGGAGACGTGTCGTCTTCAGCGATGAGAGTCGCTTCTGCCTTGGTGCCAATGATGGTCGTATGCGTGTTTGGCGCCGTGCAGGTGAGCGCCACAATCAGGACTGCATACGACCGAGGCACACAGGGCCAACACCCGGCATCATGGTGTGGGGAGCGATCTCCTACACTGGCCGTACACCACTGGTGATCGTCGAGGGGACACTGAATAGTGCACGGTACATCCAAACCGTCATCGAACCCATCGTTCTACCATTCCTAGACCGGCAAGGGAACTTGCTGTTCCAACAGGACAATGCACGTCCGCATGTATCCCGTGCCACCCAACGTGCTCTAGAAGGTGTAAGTCAACTACCCTGGCCAGCAAGATCTCCGGATCTGTCCCCCATTGAGCATGTTTGGGACTGTATGAAGCGTCGTCTCACGCGGTCTGCACGTCCAGCACGAACGCTGGTCCAACTGAGGCGCCAGGTGGAAATGGCATGGCAAGCCGTTCCACAGGACTACATCCAGCATCTCTACGATCGTCTCCATGGGAGAATAGCAGCCTGCATTGCTGCGAAAGGTGGATATACACTGTACTAGTGCTGACATTGTGCATGCTCTGTTGCCTGTGTCTATGTGCCTGTGGTTCTGTCAGTGTGATCATGTGATGTATCTGACCTCAGGAATGTGTCAATAAAGTTTCCCCTTCCTGGGACAATGAATTCACGGTGTTCTTATTTCAATTTCCAGGAGTGTACCATGTTCTGGTGCTAACTGTTTTGCTCTTCTTCTCATGTAATCTGAAGTCGAAAAATCTTTTGTGGTTTTACTTATACTCCATCTCTTTGGAATCATTGTCAAAATATTTATTTTGTCACACGTACTTTATGTATTGCGAAACTTATCTTTCAGCCTGTCTGTGAGTTCTTTTTCTCCATTTTTTTTCACACACTTCTTTTTCCACTTGTGCCACATACACATGCTACACCACTGAAGCAACACATGCTACACGACTGAAGCAACCTTTTTCAGTTTTCGCTTTGAGTACTTTTTCCACAGGCAGCAACCTCTTTCTTCACGGGATTCACCTACAAACTGAAGGCTGGTATTTGATGAAACCAGTGCCATATTTGATACTATTTCCATCTTCTCTGGAAGTACCTAGCACACACAGCTGAGGCAATTCCTGCAGGAGTTGATGGGTTTTGTGATATTTGATTTCAGCATTTGCTGTAAATTTTTCCACCTAGCAGTACATTAGTATACTTGTTTACCACACACTCCTAAACAATCTTCAAATTCTTCTGTATCCTTGAAAGACCTCCATCTTTAAATGGATTGCAACAGTGCAGTTTTGACTTGAAATCCATTTTTTACAAACTATTGCTAAATGCTAACTCGCAGTAAATGTACACTGCAGACCTCGAATGTTTAAATTCTTATAAGCCTGGTATGTTGCTTAGCAAGGTAAAGCTCTACTCGTCAGCTTTTCAGTGAAATGAGTTTCATTTCTGTATCTGGGTTAGAACTAGAATTATAATCTCTTTTGTCGAAAGAGACACATGTAAATTTCACCCAATTTCCAAACTTTGCAGACCTGTAACTTCCTTCACAGTTGTCATATACCTGTGAAAGCTGGTAGTTTTCCATCTCTTATCTGGGCCATTGGGTGCATCAAATTTGAATGAAGTCTGAGTGGATTGGGTTGAGTGCTGCATTGAATTGACATGTAATTACCCAGTCTGCACTGTGTGTGATGTAGAACATTGATTGATCTTCTTACTCAAAGAGCAAGAAGATATCTTTGCATTGTACTAGTCACAAATGATATGTGGCAGTGTATACATCATGGGTAAGTATCACCCCGCGCTTCTTCTCCCAGCCCCACTGTGCTGTTTAATTTGCAAATAATGCATGGAAGGATAACTATTAATAAGCTTCGGTATGTGCTCAGATTTATATTTTTGTTGCCATGGAAATTTGTGAAATTTAGCACACCCAAACGTAAGGAGAGGGGGGCAGGCTGTTACATTGCTTGATGCATCTTACATTGAGTGCTCTTGGAATTTAGGTAGTGAGGTAATCTAACAAAGTAACACAAATGTTTAATACATTTTTGTCAAACTAACAGAGAGGGTATTTTTTTTTTTGCAAAATGCTTGTTATGTATTGTTTTGTTAAAATGATTCCAGATGTTTCAGCAGAAAAGGGAAAACTTCCCACCTGTGATGTTCCTTCGACAAACTCGACATAATGTTTCAACAGTTGAAACACGATTTCGTAAAGCACAGGATGGCAATAAAAAACTGAAACCATTTGCATGGTTTTTGTTGGTGAGTGAAACTAACTTTTCATATATCAGGAGCAGTGTATTATCTTTGTTCTGTAATATTTGAATGTTAATGTTTGTTTCAAGTAGCTCGTGCCGATAACAACATTTGCACTTGGAACATGGCAAGTGAAACGCCGGAAGTGGAAGTTGGATCTTATTGCAGATCTTGAGAGTAGAACAAAGCAGGCCCCATATGATCTTCCTGAAGAGTAAGTGGCACTTCATTATATAAGTTCTGTCAGTATATGTGTATGTCGACATATGGACGGGTTAGTTCTTCCAATATTCACTGAATTGAGGCCTATGTGACACATTGTAGGGAGTCTTATTGGCAATGATATGCATGATTTGGGAGTACTCCCCAGATATATGCGCATCTGACTTCTCTTCTATGTCACCTTTTATGTACAGAGATAGAGCAGCTACACATCATTTATCACAGAAAGTTGCAGTATAGTTTAATTTACAAATAAGTCCTTATGAGCAAACATTATTTACATATGAAACTTCCTGGTAGATTAAAACTGTGTGCCGGACAGAGACTCGAACTCTGGACCTTTGCCTTTCGCGGGCAAGAGCTCCACTACCTGAGCTACCCAAGGACGACTCATGCCCCGTCCTCACAGCTTTACTTCTGCCAGTACCTCGCCTTCTACCTTCCAAACTTCACAGAAGCTCTCCTGCGAAACTTGCAGAACTAGCACTCCTGGAAGAAAGGATATTGTGGAGACATGGCTTTGCTGCATCCTTGAGAATGTTTCCAGAATGAAATTTTCACTCTGCAGTGGAGTGTGCGCTGATATGAAACTTCCTGGTAGATCAAAACTGTGTGCCGGACCGAGACTCGAACTCGGGACCTTTGCCTTTCGCGGGCAAGTGCTCTACCATCTGAGCACTTGCCCGTGAGAGGCAAAGGTCCCGAGTTCGAGTCTCGGGCCGGCACACAGTTTTGATCTACCAGGAGGTTTCATATCAGCGCACACTCCTCTGCAGAGTGAAAATTTCATCGTGAAAATTATTTACATATTTTGCAAAGGATTGTGACACTGTCAACATTCCTGCGTACTTTCTGCTTGTAACCCTTACTTTCATGGCCAGAATAGATGTGAGATTAGCCACTTCTAGGTGAGATTGATGTGTATTCATCTTGTGCCATTATTTCCTTTTGTATGTACTGCATATTTAGTGCTTGAAGCAGGCAAGTGCGTAATAATAGTAATGATATCCCTAAACTGTGCAGCTGAAGACTAATTTAGACATTGTTAGCTATTGTAAGCACTGGTTTCAGAGAGTTATAATTGAGGTCATCCATGAGAATCTCTGCACCAAGACAGACTGTCATTAAGATCTATTGCTAGCAGCCAGACTTTATTATTGTATGTACATCCATGTCTGAGGCCTTTAAAATGACTCTGTTACTATTTAATAGTGTTGGTAGAAAGATTATGTGTCACCATGATTTTGGATGCAGATTTTGAGATAATCAATTGATAAATCATCTACTACTACTACTACTACTACTACTACACACACACACACACACACACACACACACACACACACACACACACACACACACACTATTGTTCAGAAATTAATTAATTAACCTACAAGAACTTCTATGCACAAATTATTTCTTAATTGAATCAAAAGCATACTGCCGTACAGTACCAATGTTATGAAAAGGAAAGTTGCTAATCACCATACAGCAGAGGTGCTGAGCTGCAGATAGGCACAACAGAAAGACTGTCCCAAATAAAGCTTTAGGTCTGTAAGGCCTTCATCAAAAATAGATCTCTCACACACACACACACACACACACACACACACACACACACACACACACAAATGCAACTCACACACACGTGGCTGCAGTCTTAGGCAACTGCAGCCACACTCCAGGGAGCAGCACCGGTGCATGATGGGAGCGGCAACTGGGTGGGGGTAAGGAGGAAGCTGGGTGGGGTGGGGGTGGGATAGTAAGGTAGGGGTGGTGGACAGTGCAGTGCTGCTGGGGAGTGTGCAGGGACGAAGTGGAGAGAAGGTGAGGCAGCTATGTGCATTCGGGAATTTAGACGCGGAGAGGTGGGAAGGATCCACATGGCACAGGCTGTGAAGCAATCATTGAAATGAAGGATGTCATTTTTGGCAGCATTCTCTGCAATCGGGTGGTCCGGTTGTGTTTCTTGGCCACAGTTTGTCGGTGGCCATTCATGCCCGTATAGAATGCAGCACAGTGGTTGCAGCTTAGCGTGTAGATCACATGACTGGTTTCACAGGTAGCCCTGTCTTTGATGGGTTAGGTGATGTTTGTGACCGGACTGGAGTAGGTGCTGGTGGGTGGATGTATGGAACAAGTCTTGAATCTAGGTCTATTACAGGGATATGAGCCATGAGATAAGGGGTTGGGAGCAGGTGTTGTGTAGGGATGGACAAGTATATTGTGTAGGTTTGGTGGACACTGGAATAACACTGTGGGAGGGTTGGAAGGATAGTGGGCACAATATTTCTCATTTCAGAGCATGACTAGAAGTACTCGAAATCCTGGCAGACAATGTAATTCATTTGCTCCAGTCCTGAGTGGTACTGAGTTACAAGGGGAATGCTCCTCTTTGTCCAGAGGTGGAACTTTGGGAGGTGGTGGGAGACTGGAAAGGTAAGGCACGGGAATTTGTTTTTGTGGAAGCTTGGGAGGATAATTACAGTCTGTGAAGGTTTCAGTGAGACCCTCAGTATATTTCAAGAGGGACCGCTCGTCACCGCAGATGCGATGACCACGGCTTTTCTGAATTGCACAGGTGGGAACTTTCCCTGCATATATCCAATATTCCCGTAACCCTCCTGGCCTTAACCTTCGTTAGTCATTGTCCTCACCCATCCAGCCCCTTCCCTGTTCCCATTCCAGCACTATACAGCCCTCATTCCATGATCGCACCCAGTCTTTTTACGTTTCTCCTTTTTCACTAACCCCCCCCCCCCCCCCCCCCCCCCCCCCGATCTCCCCACCTCATCCCTGCACATTCCTCAGCAGCACCTCACTGTCCGCCACCCCTACCCTACTGTCCTTCCCCCTCCCCACCCCACCCTAGCCTCCTCCTTACCCCCACCCAGTCGCCACTCCCATCATGCACTGGTGCTGCTGCTCACAGAGTGGCTAAAGTTGCCTGAGACTGCATTCGTGTGTATGTGAGTGAATAATATATTCGGGCCAACTATTTGCTGTGTGTTCTCACATTATTAAGCGCAGTGGTGTGTGAGGCCTGTCATTGTCATTTGTTGGCCACTCTTGCATGAGACGTGCATGTCTGGCAGCAGTGGATTCAGTCTTCATGCCACAGTTATATGATCTTGAAGCTTCAAGCATTTCATGTTATATTGTGGCATATGGGACATTGTGAAACTGCTTTGAAATTAATAATGACTTCAGTGATAAACTGCACTATCTGTGATCCATCATTAACTGTTATCATTTGAACTCATTATCCAGTTCCTAAATTTGGCAGTGGAGGGAAGCATACAATTGGACACTCGGAGGTGAATAGGAGTAACATAACACTTTTATTAATCTACATCACCGACCCAGTTACTTATAAGACAGTCAGATAATTGTCGCATTCTGGAAGAGCTTCAGCAGAACAACGAAAATGCTATTGCTGTCATCCCTGAGGCGAAGGTGCTACGTGTTTGATAAATTGGGCACAGTGCTGCATTGGTGTTAATAGTAGCCATTTCCAGCATCTTCTGTGATGAAAGGGTCAGTTCTGCATCAGTCTTATTGTAAATATTTTTTAGGCTAGTTTTATTTTGTCTGCTCGTTATTAACAGTAATAGCATTGACATGTGTTTTAGAAGATTAATCTTTGTTCATTGTGTAATAAATGTATATGGAGTTAAACATTGCAAAATAAAGAGCACAGTGTTTAGATTAAAAATAGAGCCTCTAAAAAATTATACACAGTGAATCTTAGTCATTTGAGACAATGGAAATGTCCAATATAGCTGTATAGGGGCAGGTAGGTTAAACATTCTCATTGACAAAGTTGTCTGAGAAGTCCGATAAAATTGGAGACAAGAATTGCCAGGCGTGGGATACTGAATGTTGATACTTGCAGTGTCAAAGACAGGTCTTGCTCTGAGGCATAGTTGAAATTTTTAAATAGTGGAATGATATGCATGGCCAAAGTACTGTTGAAGGGATGGTTGTAGATTGTAATTCTGGTCTTTTTTCCTAATAAAATCTGAAGAAAATTGTGTGGGCTTCTTTGCATTTTAGAAAGCCGCCAATAGACTATATCATCATAAAATAATGATATCTCTTACTGAAATGACAGTGAGTTGTGATGGTACAACTGATGGGTTTTAACAGCTGATTGTCTAGTTGATTGTTTTTTTCAGTTAAATGAAACTAGTCTATCAGGCCATGAGTATTAATGTTGTTCACTCACACTGGGCTTGAGTCAATGTGAGACAACAGACTGGGACAAGTTTCTGATAGTTACATCAGTTGCATTAATGTTTCACTGAATCTCTGGTTTTGAGTAGTTTTACTTACAAATTTGTTCAGTGTTTTCAGTTATACGCGAAACATGACTAGGTTGCCAACTTTTTTGCACACTAATAATGTATCTTATTTCAAAAGGACATCAAAAAGGTGTATTTATAAAAATGAAGTATTTTCTAAATTCATGTATTTATTTACTTAAACATTAATGTACTTCTGACATTAAACATAAATTTTTGATCGATACCAAAACTGTAATGACTGATGCTGCGATGTAAATTTATGTTTAAATAAATGAAAAATTAGTTTATTTAAATTTATTGAAACTATCTCTCTCTCTCTCTCTCTCTCTCTCTCTCTCTCTCTCACACACACACACACACACACACACACACACACACACACACACAGACACACACACACACAGCTGGTTTGTACTCATCATCAATAATTCAATTTTGGTAAAAGCTGAGATGACATAAACAGAAAGCATACAGGATAACAATATTTTTTAATTGTTTGGTGACTTAGTCATTTGTTTATTAAGAATGTACTGCAGCATACCAGGAAAATATTTGTTATCATTCGTTAATTTTCTTTGAATTTCTTCAATTGACACAGTTTCAAAATGTGAAAAGCAAATATCAGAATGACAATATCAGCAATGACAGACTGTAAGAGTGAGCCAACAATTATGATTTACACTGAAGTGACAAATGTCGTGGGCTAGGGAGACACCATATTGCTTTAAACAATAATAATTTCACATGTCGAGAGAAGCCTCTGCTACTAGCAGTCTCGGCCGAGTGGTTAAGGTGTCTGACTAGAAATCAGATTCCCTCTGCACGTACATATGATGGTAGTATCGCATACACAAGGTACCAAAGGCTAGTGCATTGATGGAGCTGTCATTTGTATTCAGGTGATTCATGTGAAAAGATGTCCAACATGATTATGGCTGTACAATGGGCATTAATAGACTTTGAATGTGGAATGTAGTGGAAGTAGGTGCATGGGATATTCCATTTTGGAAATGTTCTGAGATCCACAGTGTCAAAAGTGAGCAAAGAATACCAAATTTCAGGCATTACCTCTTAACACAATGGCTGATAACCTTCACTTAAAGACTGAGAGCAGCAGCGTTTGCATAGAGTTATCAGTGATAAGAGCCAAGCAACAGTGCTTGAAATAACTACAGAAATCAATGTGGGATGTACGACACATGTATCCGTTAGGACAGTGCAGTAAAATATGGTGTTAATGGGCTATGATAACAGGTGACAGATGCGAGTGCCTTTGCTAACACCTTGACATCACCTGCAGCATCTCTCCTAGTCTTGTGACCATCTCGATTGGATCCTAGACTACTGGAAAACCAGGGCGTGGTCAGATGAGTTCTAATTTCAGTTGGTAAGAACTGATGGTAAGGTTCGAATGTGGTGCAGATCCCAAGGAGCCATGGACCCAAGTTGTCAACATGGCACTATGAAAGCTGGTGGTGGCTCTAAAATGGTATGGGCTGTGTTTACACAGAATAGACTGGGTCCTGTGGTCCTACTGAACCAATCATTGACTGGAAATGGTTATGTTCAGCTACTTGGAGCCAATTTGCAGCCATTCATGGACTTCATGTTCCTAAACAATGATGGAATTTTTAGGGATGACAATGTGCCATGTCACCGGGCCACAATTGTTTGCGATTTGTTTGAAGAACGTTCTGGACAATTTGAGTGAACGATTTGGCCACCCAAATCACCCAATGTGGGACACAGTGGAAAATCCTGCACCGGGAATATTTTCACAGTTATAAATGGCTGTAGAGGCAGCATGGCTCAGTATTTCTGCAGGGGACTTCCAATGACTTGTGGAGTCCATGCCACATCGAGTTGCTGCACTACACAGGGCAAAAGAAGTCGGAAATCATACTATCAGTATTCCATGATTTTTGACACCTCAGTGTAATAACACCAAAATGATCAATTGTTCCCCCACAGGATTGAATGTGCCAGAGGTCAATGGAATCCTGTTATCGTCCACTGCGGTTCAGAGGAGTACAGACTTTGTGACAGACTATTTACAGTATTGGCAGTATCAGTATAGGCTTAACTGTGGAATTGAAGTACTGATGTGTGAATGATAACAGTACTTCTTCATACCTATGAAGTACTATTTTTGCTACTTTTCACCAGCTGTGAAATATAAACAGGTTTGTGAGCAGGGGTGTGATTTGTACCTGTGTAGGTGATGATATAATTTACTGTCCAGTATAACTACTTACCACACAAATAAACATCTGTTAAATATTGAGGATCTGAATTCAGATGATTTTTAACTTATGATGAGCACAATTTTTCATTAGAACAGAATGCTAGCTGTCATTAAAATTTGTCAATTTTTTCTTTCTTTTTCACATTCCCCTGAGCGAAGTTACATGCTCAGTTTTGTACCCCAACGAAACATCAGCTTAATTCCCTATAAGTTTGACAAAATTAGCTGCAGATTGCATATTGTTTGTTGATTGCATAGGTTCACGACAAGCCTGTTTTGGCATGTGTGCCATTTTCAAGTGGTCAAGTTGACATTACCTTCGTTTATAACATTTTATTCTACATCTAGACGGAGTGACATCCATAAAACATCTTGAAACGTAACTTCTTTTATGTATTATGTTGTTAACATAGATCACATATTTACTTCCTATAGAAGAATAATGGTGAAATTAATTTCTTTCCTTTTATTTTTATTTATTTATTTATTTTACAGTCATTAAATTATGGCTCATTCCAATGTCAGTGTAATAGTACTATGAGATTTATCTTATATTATACTTACATCTAGATGGAATGACATCTGTAAATCATCTTACAATGTATCATATTTTATGGGCTATAAGATGACCCTAATTTTTAAGCAGTTTTTTTAATAACATTTTTACCATTTTTATTATTAGATTGAAACCAGATTAAAAAACATTCTTAGCTTATAAAACCGAGCTGACCTCTAAAATCTATGAAAACCATCAGCTGAATTTTCTTCTTCTTCCTCTTCCTCTTCATCATTATCCTCTTCGACTATAAGATGGTCTTCACTGCTATCGAGAGCATTACTTATGCCACACTTCTTGAAAGATGTTATAAAAATGTCTTCTCTCACTCCACACCACGACTGATTTATCCACTGACACACTTGTTTGATTGTAAGTCATTTTAAAGCTCCTTCAACATGAATTCATGTTGGGTTTCATCCATCGTCCATTTGTTCCATTCCTCTCTCATATACACTTTAAATGGTTTATTTATCGAAACATCCAGAGGTTGCAGTTGTGAAGTAAATCCTCTTGGAATAACAGAAAGCTCTGTACTTCCCCGTCTCAATTTCTCTTTAACAGAATTTTGCAAATGGCTGCTAAACTGATATAGCACAAGAAGAGAACTCTTCTTCAATAAACCACCTTTCTTTCCCTCCAACACTCTTGTTAATCCATAATTTCATACCATCACCCATTTCATAGCGTCATCCATCCATCCCTTGTTATGTATGTGAACAACTGTTACTGGTGGTATTTCAGGAGGTTTTGGCATTGCTTTTCCCTTGAAAATGATCATTGGTTAAGTTTAGTATCGTCAGCACAATGTGAACTGACAACAGAGTAGTGCATTTTTTTCATATCCACTTGTTTTTATAGTTAAGTTTTAGCACCTTTCATGACAATAGCTGTTACTCAACACATCAAATGTCAGAGGAGTTTTGTCCATATTTGCTATTTGGCTTAGTTTCACACTGGTTTTCTTTCTATGTTGGATAATAAAGTGATGGGAAGATAATATTTTCTCTTCATACTTTTGTGGCATTTTCTGAGATATTTTGATTTTGGTTTGCATAATAAGTTTATGATGCTTTATAAACTTATAGCACCAGCCAACTTCATCCATAAAGTCTGTTGAGTTCCACAATAGCGCTCTCTCTCTCTCTCTCTCTCTCTTTTTTTTCCCTAAAATGTGTTTTTTTTTACTGTTGGTGGAGGGCTGAAATGCAGGTCAGCTGCTTTGTTCTCATGTTGTCCTGCATATGCTATAACTTTCAATTTATAGCCCACTATCATAAGAATACCTTTTATTTGTTTCAGTTATAAAACTAGCTGTTAACAAAAACATTGTTATGTTATCGATAACACAAATCACTTTCAATTCAAGTTCACCGGCATGGTAGACCGCAATGACACGTCTTAGGCTAGACATTTTTGTGGGGTTGTGATGGCGGGGCAGAAGGGAGACAGTGTTAGCAAGCTTGTGAATCCCCGCTACTCATGTTTGTTGCCTTCGGTGCACTGCTGATGCCAGTTGAATCGTGTTGCCAGGTAGAGATAGGTTTCCTGTGACATCAAATATATGGCCATTTTTAAGACTGGCGGGAATTTTATATTAAACACTGGACATTTTTATATTAATTTAGAGTATAAGATGAACCTGAATTTTGGAGACAACTTTTCAAAGAAAAAAGTGCATTTCATAGTCTGTAAAATGTGGTAAGTTCTTTTATGTACCATGTTCTTGACATAAGACACGTATTTACTTTCTATAGAAATTTCATGTTTTTTTACGCTTGTAAAATGATGGATTATTCCAATGGTGCTTTATGTTCACAAGTAAATTATAGGATATTTTTTTTGTCAGATATATTGCACATTATATCGATGAGCAGTCATGATGTTATCCATTGTTTTCATTTATGGTGTTGCGTTACTATGTTAACAACATAGTACATAAAAAGAAATTATGTTCCAAGATATTGTATGGACGTCACTACATCTAAACATAAATACAGGGAGTGTCAAAAAAATGTATACACACTTTGAAGCGTCATAGAAAATTTATTTCCCATTCTACAATGTTAAATTTCTGGAAATGGAAAGCTTAAAGTCCAATTGGAAAAATAAATGTACTTTGCAAATGTGATTAACGTTCAAACTGGTGGCCTTCAGCATCAATACATTTCTGAGTACGAGTCACCACTGATTCCGAACATCGTACCAAAGTGTCCAATGAGATTTCTGTGCACACCGCCTGAATCTCATTCCAAGTGTGTCCAGGTTACGTGATTTACGTTTGTACACCTCATCTTTTACTGTGCCCCGTAAGAAGAAATCCAGCGGCATGAGGTCTGGAGAGCGTGCAGGAAACTCGATTGGTCCCCTGCGTCCTATCCACTGGCCTGGCACATTGTGATCCAGGTATGCTCGTACGTCCCTATGATAGTGTGGCGGGACGCCATCTTGTTGGAAATAAAACTCATCATTACCGTATAATGCACGAATGGCAGGGAATATGGAGTCAGCAAGCATTGTTAGGTACATTTCTCCAGTAACAGTACCTTCAAAGTGGAAAGGCCCAATGAGTCCCCTTGCAGACAAACCACCTCACACATTTACACCAGGCAAATTCACAGTCTTTTCAACTGTAATGTGAGGATCATCTTCAGCCCAGTACACACAATTGTACCTATTGACAGTTCCATTTAGTTTGAATTGGGCTTCATCCGACCAAAATATGCTACCCATAAATCCAGGTTCACGCCTCACCATCTCCTGAACCCATTCACAAAATTCTAACCTTCGATCTGGATCGTCGTCACTTAGCTATTGCACCAGCCTTGGAATGTACACACGAAACTTGCCTTTCTTCAGAATGCGCACACTACTAGCACTTACATTACTCTCACATGCCACTTGCCTTGATGATTTTTGAGGCAAATGCTGAAACAGTTCCAAGACCGCAGTTGTCAAATCATCACTTGTAGCTGTACGAGGTCGCCCTGATCGACCTTTATGCACATCACACACTGTTCCATGAATTTTGAATTTGTCTTGTAGACGTGTAATTGTTAACCTTGAAGGTGGTTCTGTACCATACTCACTTCTTCACTGTCTTCGAACCACAGCTACATTTTCAAACTTCCAGCACCACTTAATTATCTGCTTTCGCGCTTCAAAGCTCAAACGCACGTCCGCCATGTTGCAGTTCCTTCCTTGCCACTGCTGCCACCTGTTGAAGAAACATAACATTACTTTCTCACAGATATTTAACCTCGTAGAACGGGAAATAAATTGTCTATGACAGTTCAAAGTGTGTATACATTTTTTTGATGCACCCTGTATTATATAAAACAAAATCGCATATTACTATTAAATAGACATAGAATAAAATGATTATAAATATAATGTCAACAGGAGCACTTGAAAATGGTGCATGTGCTGAAACAGCTTGTTATAAACCTATGTAATCATCAAGAAATAAACAATTTGCAGCTAATTTTGTTAAAAGTATAAAGAGGATGTCATACTACAACCTTATGCAAGCTGTGGGCCCAGCAGAGATGATGTTATTAACTTAAATTATCCATGCATTAATTACATCTGAAACAACCTAAACTTCAGTAATGAATTAATCAATTTTAAATGATGACAGGAGAATTAATATATTCAGTACATAATTAAGTGAACACACATGCTTATTTTAACTTTGGCATACCCCTCGAGCTGTTATCGCATATGTCTGGGGTTGGGGTTTTCCTTTGGGGCTATATGAACCCCATTTGTGTACACTACTTTAATTTAACCAATGAAAGTACTACAGACTAGTTTCACTCAGAGGAATGAATGAGTAGCCCAGTCAACTAAAACAGTAAAGGGAGGTTTCATTTGAAAGACCCAATACATCTTTCAACATCTGTAACATCAGTTTCCTTATGTTTTGTAAATTTTAATTTTGACATCAAAATTGTACAAAATTAATAATGTGTTATTTTGAAATTTATTGTTAAAATTCTATATAAAGTCACGCAGCGATGCTGCGAGAGAGTCAGTCAGTCAGTCAGTCAGTCAGTCAGTGTTTTGTTTACGTGTGGTGTGTGCAGTTCAGTTGTCAACTAATGTAAATAAATTTTGTGAAGCTTGAAACTTCAGTGTTCAATCATCAATGAACCTCAGGCAAATGAAATTTAAGTTAAGTGTTAATGATCTGAGGAGAATGTCAAAACAATTTTTTCAGTCAAAAACATGCAGAGTTAATCACAACCATATCAATGGCATTCTACGTACCCTACACACCTTTTACGATCATATTTTGTGGTACTGACGCAATTCGGGGTGGTTCACATGTGAAAACAGGGGGACTTTGGTTTATCTGAAATTTTCGTTATCTGAACCGGCCGCCATCCCGATCATTTAGGATAAACGGGAGTTTACTGTACAACTTTTATGTCGAGAGATTTACAAATAACCAACTAAAAGCCAGACAAAGCATAGCAGAGATACCAGATAAAAACAAGGATAAAATACCAGTACAGACGCAGTTAAAAAGATGACAGATGGCTGTGGCCAGGTGACTACTTCGAATGTGACTTACAGAGCCAATCAGTAACACATTAAAATCTCACACCCAATATCATACAAAATCTTAAAACACTCACCTCATTACAAGTTAAAATAGGGGGCAGGTCCTGTGGGAGACCCATGTCTACCCTCAGGTCATCATATAAAACACACTCAATTAAAATACGTTGTGCCCAAAGCTGTGTTCCACATCTGTTATACACTAGGGTTTTTCACGATGAAAGAGAAAGCCATGTATCGGTGGGCAGTTTTTCACTCCAAGCCCTCTAAGGGCTACTAATTCAGCTCATCATGATCAGCAGGTAAAACCCCCTCACATCCAGCCACTGAGCCTTCCACCATCATATAGTTTTCTGGGAAACATATGTGGTTACAATCTGCAGATAACAGCAAGCAGGTGGTGGAAGGGAGCAAGCCTCCTTGGCAGCCCATCACATCAACAAGTTCATTTCCTTGGATCACCGTGTACGTGCAGAAAATGATTTCTTTCTCCTACCTTTGAAACAGGAGGAGAGTGTTCTGGACTTACTGCACCTTACTATGTTCTGGGTACATCTGATGAGTAGCAAGAAGTGCACTTTGGGAATCAGAGCCAGTGAGGAATTTCTTACTATGATACCATCACACTGCTCTAGTGCCCTCAGGATAGCAAAAAGTTTTGCACAGTAAAATGAAAACCATTCTGGGAGTACTACCTGAGAACAATATTAGTGAACATGATGGAGCAGCTAATGAAAACCCCCTGCTTAGACCCATCTGTGTAAACACCAATAAAATTCATTTGGAAGTTTAAAATCTCATTAAATTTAAGTTTAAAAATACAGTCTGAGGTGGTAACTCTGTAGTAGCCAGTGGGTCCTCTACTCCATCTCTGGCTGTGGACTTTAATGCCCTCCACATGTAATAACTCAAGGATCTCCCTCACTCAAATCCCAAATGGCTTTGTTGCCCACAGGTAGTTGTGGAATAACATTCCTGTGGCAGTTGGGCAATTGACGTGGAAACATCCCTATATGCTTGGCATACCACAAGAAGACATTGAACAGACAGTGAAGGCTCAGCCTCGGCACACAGGCAAGCAACTGGACTCATGAAATAAGTGCCTGTTGACAGTCTTAATATCCTCATGGTGAACCTTATTGTGGATTTTGAGATACGAAGGTCTGGCTGGTATAGAAATCTGACATCCTTATTCAAGCCATGGTCATGCTAAGGTTTTATAAAGTTGGAGCAGACATGCCCTGTCAGCCCCACAAGACCTATGACACACTTAAGGGTGATTAAAGTGTTAAAGCATCTAAGTTTTAATTCTTTAAGTTGTGGCAGCCACATAGCCCCTCATCTAAAACAAGGCCCAGATACTTCATCTTTTCTATAAAAGTGAGAACAGTATCCCCCAGTTTCAAAACAGGTAAATTAAAAAGAGTGTGCAAGCAATTAAAATCAACACAAACAATTTTCTCCAAAGAGAATTTAAAACCTGTGCTGTTTGACAATTTCTCCAACTGCCTGGTCGTCAAATGAAATAACGGAGTGGCTGTTGCAAGGTTTGAGGATGCACAGAAGATGGTGGAGTCATCCACAAACAAGGAATACTATATGCAACTTCTCACCAAGATCGTAATACTGCTCATTGCTTTGGTGAATGCCATTATACTTGGAACACTCCCTTGAGCCCCCCATGAGCCATGGACCTTGCCGTTTGTGGGGAGGCTTGCGTGCCTCAGCGATACAGATGGCCGTACCATAGGTGCAACCACAACGGAGGGGTATCTGTTGAGAGGCCAGACAAACATGTGGTTCCTGAAGAGGGGCAGCAACCTTTTCAGTAGTTGCAGGGGCAACAGTCTGGATGATTGACTTGTAACATTAACCAAAACGGCCTTGCTGTGCTGGTACTGCGAACGGCTGAAAGCAAGGGGAAACTACAGCCGTAATTTTTCCCGAGGACATGCAGCTTTACTGTAGACACTTAAAGTAGTAAAGGAGTTTTGCTATTTAGGGAGTAAAATAACTGATGATGGTCGAAGTAGAGAGGATATAAAATGTAGACTGGCAATGGCAAGGAAATCGTTTCTGAAGAAGAGAAATTTGTTAACATCGAGTATAGATTTAAGTGTCAGGAAGTCGTTTCTGAAAGTATTTGTATGTAGTGTAGCCATGTATGGAAGTGAAACATGGACGATAAATGGTTTGGACAAGAAGAGAATAGAAGCTTTCGAAATGTGGTGCTACAGAAGAATGCTGAAGATAAGGTGGGTAGATCACGTAACTAATGAGAAGGTACTGAATAGGATTGGGGAGAAGAGAAGTTTGTGGCACAACTTGACTAGAAGAAGGGATCGGTTGGTAGGACATGTTTTGAGGCATCAAGGGATCACAAATTTAGCATTGGAGGGCAGCGTGGAGGGTAAAAATCGTAGAGGGAGACCAAGAGATGAATACACTAAGCAGATTCAGAAGGATGTAGGTTGCAGTAGGTACTGGGAGATGAAGAAGCTTGCACATGATAGAGTAGCATGGAGAGCTGCATCAAACCAGTCTCAGGACTGAAGACCACAACAACAACAACTCCCTTGAGGGATGCTGCTCTCCTGCTTAAAATGGTCAGTCTGTATTAGTGTCCTGCTCAGTAATATTAATAAAACCTCAGATTCTCTGCAGATTATGCAGATATCTCTAATGAAGTATCTGAGAAAAGATGTTAAAATATTCGGGATTGTTGAGTCATAACTTCTGCTTCTCGGTGAGTGGTCTCCTTTAATCCAAAAATATTTTTAATTTGTTAGAACTTTCCTACAACATTTGTACAAATATTCAGCCAGATCTTAATAAGTTTTCAAAATTGTGCAGAGATTAGCAACTTACTTTAAATGTCAAGTAAAGCAGTTATTCACTTCATAAAATGCAAAAACATAGTATGCAATGCAGTCTGTCTACAAGGGGATTGCATTCAAAACATTTGTGTGATCCATCCTAGAATATTGTGGTAGTTTTCAATTAATTAAGGAATTCAATATTCATTGTATTTGCACAGCCCTGTAATATAAATTTTAAACTAGTGTTGCAACAGTTGCAGTGCTAATTCACAGTTTTTTGTTCTAACTTGTACACCTGCTTTTGCATGTCTGTTGGAAGTAAAGCCTTTCTGAGCTGGAGAAGATGGAATATTATCCTGTGCGAGTGAAGGGCAGGTTCGATCACTCACATGAGCTGTATTTGGGGCCTCGATCACTTATTGTGGATGGAGATGCAGCAAATCAAGGTAGTCTTATGTCACAAAATACCAAAGGACAGTCTGGAGGATACTGTGTGGTGACACCTTTCATACTGAGTGACAGAAAGTAAGTTTTACATGTATAATAAATGTTTCTCTTACTGAGATTGAAAATAGTATAGAAAAACACAGGGTGAGTGTATTTAAATTGTAGTTGATCTTATAAGAATATTGTGAGGTTTGAAAACTTAAATTTGTTTTAGAAGTAATCCAATAGAGCACTAATGGCTCATTAGTCTCAGAAATCAATACTACAAATTTATATGAAAGAAATATGTTAGGCATTGTATGTAGATGTATGAAGCAAGGTACCTAATACCTCTTGCAGTTGTAATTTTTTTTTACAGATTCATTTATGTGTTGTCATAATATAGCTGGTGTAGCTGATAAAAAAGTAATGGCTTTATTGTACAGCAGAAATGTAAGTGTACTACAACCCTACTTTCACCTTATTAGGCCATTTTGTTTTACAGTTCCACAATTCTAGTGAACCGTGGATGGGTTTCCAGTAAACAGAAAAATCCAGGAGCCAGAGAAGCTGGTCAGATAGAAGGAGAACTGGAGCTTACTGGACTTGTCAGGCTAAGTGAAAAAAGAGCTCCTTTCATGCCTGCCAATAAACCAGATGCATGGTTCTACAGGTAAAGAATGTAGTACTTTATGCACACATTCACTTTTCAGTGAGTCATGTAGTCCGAACCGTTGTTTGTAATTAATTGAAGTGTAAACATACATTTTATTACAATGAAATATCGGTCCTAGAATAACAGTATCTAAGTACAATTTTAATTAAAATGTCAGTGATATTCCCACAGCCCTCTATTGATAATGCTACTGTTTACTCTCCCTCCTTTCCTCTTCCTCTTCCTCTTCCTCCCTCCCTCCACCCCCTTCTCCTCCCTTGCCTCCTACCATTTAAATAAATGCTGATCATAATTGTAATAATGACCAAGTGAGATAGCTTAGTGACTAAGACACTAAACCAGAGCTGAATCCAGCACTTTGGTTGTGGGGGAGTTAGGGGTAGGGGCTGATCCCTTGGAATTTTGTGTCACCTTGCTGTCTCCCAAGCTCTCTTGAGTAACAGGAGTAATGGAGGTGGGTGAAGGTGAGGGGGGGATATTCACTGTGTCAGTAGTATTTCATAAGCTACGTATACTTTCAGGGTTGTGCCAAATGATAAGCTTCTCAGGAAGTTGAGTTTGAGTTCAGAAGACTTGGGCTCATTGAGCTAGGGGCTGATCAGTTCCACCAGACCTGCATTACAGTAAACTTAGGGGGTGGGTCTGTAACCATAACTGAGAACAAGTATATGTCACTTAAACACCATTAATCATTAGGATAGTACATATTGTTATGTATTTTGCAGCTAGCCTACATTAAAGTTCAATAGCTTTTCTTCTGGAGAAGGTCAAGTGGTTACTACTACACATATAAAATATGAATAAAGTTCAGTAAAACTCTTTAATATTGAATTCTTAACTTGGAAGCAATCAATGTTCACATGAATGTCGATATATTTAAATGATACTATCACAGAACACAATAACTGTTTATAACTTTGAACAATACTTTGAACAATTGTGTACTTTGGTACACAATTCTGAATAATAATACTAGCTAACTGCCAGATCTCCAGATCTGAACTAAGATGATGCTGCTATCATAGTCAGCTATCAATGAGTGGACAAGCGACACTGTGCTCTGACATAAGTAGACTTCCAGCAGTGATGGCATACTGAACATCTTGAGGGTGTGTCTTCTCTGACATCTCTCCTTCGTGGTTGTCTGGAAATGACTGACTGTAGCTTGTGGCTCCATTGTAAGGTACCAACATTAGTCTAGGGCCTCACTCTTTGGACACCGCCACACATACCTCCATAAAAATCCTCTTGTCTTCAGTGTGCATTATGCATCAATTGATGGTGGATTTTGAGTCAAAACATTCATTAGCAGACAATTTGTGGGACATGTGATACACCCCAGTTACTATGAGCTGTTAAAAATGATGCAAAAATTATTAGTAAAAATAATATCATCACAGGAAGCTACCAATTTTGCCAAAACAGGGTAATGGGGGGAATATCCTGTTGTTGCAGAACTATACTGTACCCTTAAGTGTTGTGGCAGTGTGGTAATGAGAAGCAACAGTACACAGAAACTAGAGATCTTTAGAAGCATGAAGAGGCTACTGAAGCATGGAGGAGTCCTGTTATCTTCCAGAAAGAGAAGACAATCAAAGAATAAAAGGTGAATAGGTGCATATCATTTGCTGATGCAGAAGAAGACATAAAAGTTTCTTCAACCACCACATTTGTAATATTTCTTGTGTGCAGAGGCCTTCATTGCACACACTGTGATATGGAATGTACATTTATCTACCCCAGGAGCAAATTGTATAGTGCCTCATTGTGTCACCAGAAGACACACAATGCTTTACTTCAGTGCTTGTGTGTGTTTATGGGAGGGGGTGTCATTTTCTGGTGAAGACATCATGCTCAACTCTCCCTCTTCCAGTTACTGCCCCCTGATGCAAGTGGAACATCAACCAGATGGGTGTGCATAAGGCTGTGAACCACACATGTAAATAAACACAAGCTCCATAGTTGAGATGCTGGATGCATGTTCAACCAGTGTGTAACCTAGATTCTATAATTTAGCAAAGTACCGTCTTATACCTCTGTATGGTTACCTTACAGCTGTCTCCTCTTCCACCCCCCTCCTGCCCCCCAACCCCCTCCCCCCCTTCCTTCCTTCAATTGTGAGATTGCCTACAGTATGTCTTGAAATATAATATTCACGAATAACTCCAAAAAGGGGCTTTTGATGACATCTTACCAAATCTTTACTCAGAAATAGAGTTAGTGATAGGCTGTCAAGCAGAAACAGCCAAGAGTGTTGTGTCCATACAAATGTGTTTTAAATGTAACAGTATGTTAATTATATTGTGTGCATGTTTCGATATACTTTCTTATGTTCATACTTTGTGTCTATCACTGCTACGTTCAGCACTTCGTAAGTCTTAATGTGACTGCTCATTGCTCAGGAAGAGTGATCGCCTGTTGCAACTATGAGCTAATATACAGGTAGCACAGGTTTTCAGTTTTTACCAGAGAAATTTGTTTGTGTGAATTTCTCCATTGCTCTTTTGACCTGCATGTACTCTCCATTGCTCTTTTGACTAACATGTACTCCAAATGTAGTACCTCTCAATTTTGAAAAGGTTTTTGGGTCTCATTTTTATGTTTATCACACTTTAAGGACTACAGCCATTGGATACGGCCTAAATCCATTGGATATATTAAAGTTTTTCACCTAGATGACATGCAGAGGGGACTGTACATATCTGTTCCAGTCTGCAAGGCTATTCTGTGGTATCAACTGAACTGTGAATGCACTGTTCACAGCTCAACTAGGTCATCATATCTTAAAATCACCATTGCTGTTGACCATAAGATGAGCTCTACCATCTCCATCTTCATATTAATGATATACCAAAACTGCACAATATCAAACAATGGGAACTCCATGTAGAAATATGAACTATGTAGGAAAATACAATTGGTACTTGTTGTAAAGAAGACGTGTTAAGATGCAGACAGGCACAATTAAGACACTTACATAAAGCTTTTGGCCACAGCCTTCATTAGTAAAAGACACACACACACACCATTCATACACACAAGCAAGCACACCTCATGCACACATGACTGCCAACTCCAGCATCTCAGGTTGGAATGTAACTATCAAGTGGAACACAAGCAGCAATCTTGAGGATGCGGTGAAGGGATAGTAGTATACGGTGTGGAGAGTGAGACAAATACTGTGCGCAGGGACTAGAATGCCAACAGGTGCAGCATCAGGAGATTGCAGGGCAGGAAGGTGGGGAAAAAACAGGAGGTGAGTGAGGCAAGGTTGGTAGATTTGTTGGCAGAGTGCAACAAATAACAGGGTGGGAGATGAGAATGGGGAGAAAGTGATTGGAGGGGGGCAGGGAGGGGGAGGGGGGAGGACTGTTGGGTGGGTGACAGTATGTTACTGTAGTTTGGGGTGGGATAGTTATGGGAGCGGAGAAAGAAAAAAACTCCAATATGTGCAGTTCAGAAAATCACGTGGTGAATGGAAGGATCTGGATGGCTTGGGTAATAAAGCAGCCATTAAAATCTGCAGCCCATAAAAATGTTGGCATAGGAGGGTGTGATGTGGGCACCCATGGCCGTGCTACAGATTTGTGTATGTATCTTCCCTTCAAAGGAGAAGTAGTTGTGGTTTAGGATACAGTTTGTAAGGTAACTTTATCCTAACCCGCAGCTACTTCTCCTTTGAAGGGAAGGCTTATAAACAAATCCACATCACAGCCAGGTGCACCTGCATGGCACCCTCCTACACCAACATTTTTATAGGCCATCTAGAGGAGACCTTCCTACCCTCCCAAAACAGCATCCCCCAGTCTCGTTCTGGTTCACTGATGGTATCATCATGATCTGGACTCAGGGCCAAGACACCCTATCTTCATTTCTTCACAACCTCAACACCTTCTCTCCCATCCGCTTCATGTGGTCATCCTCAGCCCAGTGCACCCTCTCCTAGATATTGACCTCTTCCTCTCTGATGGCTTCATCTGCACCTCTGTCCACATTAAACACACAAACCACCAACAGTACCTGCTTTTTGATAGCTGTCAGCCCTTTCACACCAATAAGTCACTCCCATACTGCCTGGCTAACCGGGGACGGCGTATCTGCAATGACGAAAACTCCCTTCCTCAGAGTGCAGAGGGTTTGACAAAGGCCTACACAGACATGGCCTACCCCCAGAGCTAGTCTGCAAACAGATCTCCATTCCTCCCACCATCTCCAATAACCAGCCACAAAGCAGTGTCCCCTTCATCACCTAGTACCACCCTGAACTGGAACAACTGAACCACATCCTTTGCCAGGGCTTTGATTACCTATCACCATGCCCTAAAATGAGGAATGTCCTACCTGAGATACTTCCCACCCCTCCTAAAGTAGGGTTCTGTTGCCCACCCAATCTCCACAACATTCTAGTTCATCCCTATGCCACTCCAAATCCCAGCCCATTGCCACAAGAATCATATACCCGTGGATGACCCAGGTGCAAAACTTCACTCCTGTAATTATTCCGTCCTCAACCTGTGGTACCATACTGTCCCCACACCCTCCACCCAACAATTTCCACCCGTTGTGTCCTCCCATTTCCTCCCCATTCTCATCTCCCACCCTGTTTATTTGCCCCACTATACCAACAAATCCCCCATCTTTCCCTGCTCCTCCCCTGTTTTGCTCCTCCTTTCCTCCTCACCTCCCTGCCCCACAATCTCCTGATGCTGCACCTGTACACTGCTATCCCTTCCCCTTCCCTGCCGTCTCCAAATTGCTACTTGTATCCCATGTAATAATTATGAATGGTGTGTGCCTCTCTCTTACTGATGAAGGCTGTGGTTGAAAGCTTTATGTAAGTGTCTTTTAATTGTACCTGTCTGCTACTCAATGTGTATTTTTTATGGTAAGAACTATACAGAAGACAACTGCTGTTATCTGGGGACATAATGGGAGTGATCTGGTAATGAATTGTTCTGGTGTCATACATGGCTTAATAAATTACTTCAAAAATAATCTCTTCATCTTAATACTTAGTGAAACACATATAGTAGAATGTAATTTCCACCAACCTCCTGGGGTGCAATAGAACTGGATGACAACTGTCTTTCTTAGTGTTATGTTAAGGCAGGCATGTGTGCGATATTTATGTCAAAACTTTAAATATCAGTTTGTGTAATGAGAAAATGTGATTCTTGTAGCAAGGAGTTGCGATTGGGATTAGCCTAGGGATAGACTAGGATGCTGTGGATGTTGGATGGGCATCAGAAACCCACTTTAGGAGGGGTGGGAAGTATCTCAGGTAGGATGTCCCTCATTGCAGGGCATGATGATAGGTAATCAGAGCCCTGGCAGTTCAGTTGTTCCAGTTCAGGGTGGTACTATGTGATGAAGGGGACACTGCTTTGTGGCTGGTTATTGGAGGTGGTGGGAGGATTGGCAGTGTGGGGGGAAATGGAGATCTTTTTGCAGACTAGCTGTGGGAGTAGTGCGTGTCTGTGAAGCCCTTGGTAAAACCCTCTGCATTCTGAGCAAGGGAGTTTTTGTCACTGCGGATATACCATCCCCGGGTAGCCAGGCAGTATGGGAGTGACTTTTTGGTGTGAAAGGGCTGACAGCTATCAAAAAGCAGGTGCTGTTGGTGGTTGGCAGGTTTAATGTGGACAGAGGTGTAGCTGGACTGGTCATAGAGGAGGAGGTCAACATCTAGGAACGTGGCACACTGGATTGAGGACAACATGAGGTGGATAGGAAATAAGATGCTGAGGTTGTGAAGGAATGAAGATAGGGTGTCTGGTCCTGAGTCCATATCATGATGATACCATCAGTGAACCAGAACAAGACTGGGGGATGCTGTTTCGGGAGGCTAGGAAGGTCTCTTCTAGTTGGCCCATAAGAAGGGTGCTGTTGCAGTCTGCCATGCAGGTGCCCATGGCTGTGGCAAAGATTTGTGTATATATCTTCCCCTCAAAAGAGAAGTAGTTGTGGGTTAAAATAAAGTTTGTAAGGTAAGGTACCCCCAGAGCTAATCAACAAACAGATCTCCATTTTCCTCCACACTCCCAATCCTCCCACCACCTCCAATAACCAGCCTCAAGGGAGGTTTGTTACCTAGTTCCACCCGGGACTGGACCAACTGAACTGCGTCCTTTGCCAGGGCTTTGATTACCTATTACCATGCCCTGAAATGAGATACATCCTACCTGAGGTACTTCCCACCCCTCCTAAAGTGGTGTTCTGTCGCCTATCCAACCTCCACAACACCCTAGTTCATCCCTATTTCACTCCAAATCCCAAGCTCTTGCCACAAGGATCATATACCTGTGGAAGACCCAGGTGCAAAACCTGCCCAACCCACACACTCAGCCCTTCCTGTTCCAGTTCTGTCACAGTCTTATCCTACCCTTCTGGGAGTGGGCCACCTGTGAATACAGCCATGTCATTTAGCATCTCTGCTGCAAGCATTGCACAGGTTTTTATACTGATATTACTACCAACCAGCTGTCCACCAGGATGAACGGCCACCACTAAATTGTGACCAAGGGCAAAAGAGAGCATCATGTGGCACAACATGCAGCTGAACATAAAACACTTGACTTTAGTGGTAGCTTCACTACCCAAGCCATCTGGATCCTTCCCTCCACCAACAGCTTTTCTGAATTTCACAAATGGGAGTTATCCTCACAACAATTTTTTCGCTCCCCTAATTATCCCGGTCTCAACCTATGGTTACATACTGTCGCCACACTCTCCACTCTACAGTTTCTACCTGCTCTGTCCTATCGTTTCCTCCCCATTCTCATCTCCCACCCTGTTTACTTGCCACACTCTGCCAATGAATCTGCATGTCTTTCGTTGCTCATCTCCACTTTTTTCCCTCCTTTTTTTCCACATCTCTGTGCCCCAAATCTCCTGATGTTGCACCTGTGGCATTCTAGTCCCTGCACACTGCACCAGAAAGCATTCATCTCTCTCCCCACCAGTACACTACTATCCCTGCCCCTTCCCTGTCTCCTCAAGATTGGTGCTTGCATTCCTCGTGATAGTTGCATTCTGGTCCACAATGCTGGAGTTGGTGGTCATGTGTACATGAGGTTTGCTTGCTTGTGTCTATGAATGGTGTGTGTGTGTGTGTGTGTGTGTGTGTGTGTGTTACCAGTGAAGGCTGTGGCCAAAGCTTTATGTAAGTGTCTTTTAATTGTACCTGTCTGCGACTTATCGTGTCTTCTCTACGGTAAGTACCTATCTCTTTTTCCGACATTATTGGTATTCCTACCTGCAGTTTCTGTTGTTTGATGTTGTACACTTTTGGAAGATCATTAATACAATTATACAAAATGAACAATAAAGGCCCCAGAACTTTCGTTGATCATGTTAATATTATTAAACAAGGTAGAGTTTCTGACTATTCTTGTCCTCTGCATGCAGCAGATATAAACGTCCAGGATATCCTAGAACATTTTCTCCTGTTACAAAGGTAACAATAGGTGGTATCGTTATTCTGGCTAACAGGATAAACGGGAAATCAGAGAAATGATGCAGCTAAGGAAGCCTCAATGAGAAATTTATGGCTCATGCCATCCCTTGACGTGCTGTCACTTCCCTGTTGAGGTACAAGGTCATGTGCCAGTGGGAGGTAGAGTGGCTAGAATTAAGGAACAAGCAACTTCAATCAGTGAACCCGGAAATCCAACTCTTTCATTCCTCCTCCCATTCGCATTGAATACAGTAACTAATTTTAAAGCATTTCCATATAAGACAGTGTCCTCTATTATGCATGTTTTCCTCATCCAGTGGTAGAACCAACAAATTTATTGTGTACTACTTCTGTTTTATCTGATTCTAAGATGAATGTTGTGTGAGTTTTAAGCTGGCATATTATGTTTGACCTACTACATATCTGGTAAGGCAGAATATTGTAGTGTGCTTCTGCATGGCTGTCAGCTGTGGTTCTCTGTTTGATTATTTTTAACTACTGCAGTATTGCTTTAGATTAACAATAGAATTTACAACAAGATTTGTATGCTTTTGTGGAGATGTGTGAATGAATGTGAATAAGAGCAGTCAATCAGATTTCAGTTCACAATTGTCTTTTTCACAAGTAAATTTTAACCACATTCATCTCAAAATATTTCTGTTACAGTGTTGATCATGTAAATGTTGACCTCTCTAATCACACATAAATGCTGCAATGGTGCTTTTGAACAGGTCATATTCAACTTCCTGCACAAATCTTGTGTTCAGTACCTAATGGCCTTGTTGGCAGCTGACTGTAAACCCTAAACTTACTTACCAATTGTGAGAGTATGTTTTTCATTCCCGCATTATGATATTTGAATTAGTTTGTGCTTTTTCTTCTATGCATTTCTCTTCTTTTCATGCAGCAATTATATTACTTTGTTGCATGACTGTTTGATAGCACATTTGATGGAATATGAAGCACACAGACGTGTCAAGAACAGCATTTATTTTAGAGTAAATCAGGTCACTGTAACACAAGCAGAGCAATCCATATACATAAATAAAATGAGACAGTGATTGTTAAAAGATACATATACCAGCTAAGCTTGATCAATAACAGACTGAAGTTTTTGTTGGAACAAAACAGTTGTAGATTGTCCGCACTGCAGCAAAGAGAAATTTAATCACAGAGCTCCTGGTGGTCTGCGCATCAACTCTTTTGACAGGGTTGACTGCATGTAGCAGCTGACGACTTGTCATTAGTGTGTTGACGTCTGCTGCTACAACAGCCCCCTTGGGTTTTATTTCTGCCATCAGCATGATGAGCCCCCATATATGGAGGAGGCACTGCCTGTTTCACTCCATTTCCAGTCATGGGATCTTTAATATTGCTTCTACTTTTTCCGGAAGTGGTAATGATCGTGCTGGTGAGATCAGATGGCCGCAAAAAGTGACCTCTGGTTGCTAAAAAAGTAGATGGCAGTCTTTAATACATTGCCGTATTTATCTAGATGCCTAAAGATTTCGAGTAAGTGCTGTTGGTTTACCTTTGCTGTTGCTGACAAAATGACGATGTCATCAAGGGACTTGAAACAATACGACAAACCTTGCAGCTTGGAGTCTAAAACTTTGCTGCCAAGTCTGCACAGTAATTTGTAAGCCAAACATCATGAACAGGCTCTTGAAGAGGCCAGATGGTTTAACAATA
Organism: Schistocerca nitens; assembly: GCF_023898315.1. NCBI lineage: Eukaryota > Metazoa > Arthropoda > Insecta > Orthoptera > Acrididae > Schistocerca > Schistocerca nitens. Next base: position 487,087,844 of record NC_064614.1, on the reverse strand, counting down.
GCCATCATAGGTATGTCCTCATCAGCGACAGAATATTGTGTAGGCCTCGGCGCAGTGTAGCTCACTAAATATAGCTGCACCACATAATGCGTAATTGTCATCTCTTAATAGGGACATAGGATAACGATCTGACAATGTTCTAGTGGTAAAGCCATAATAATCTTCACATGGGCGCCATGTGCCACACTTTTATGGCACCAAGTGTAGGAGCAACAACCAGGGCTACTGGAGGGGTGTATGATATCTTCCTTTAACATTGCATTGAACTCTGCTATGGCAGTAGCATAATGAACTGGAGAAGGCATCTTAACCTACATGAAATTGATGGAGCTGTGTGGCGTTGTAGTGCACTGTTCTGTGACATTCTTATTCTGGAGCGACTAGGGGTTGCATGATGTCTGGGAACTGCTTCAATACCTTGATGTGTCTGTTGACGGGATTAGTTTGGCGTCATGCACAGTTGCACTGTGTTGAAATGTGGCAGCAGATAGGCCAGTGTTGCTGTCCCCGAGGCATGCTTCGGCGATGTCTGGCAGCAAATGATAATGTGTGAGAAAGTCAGCTCTGATTATGGGTTCTCTCACATCCATTACAGTAAAGTCCTAGTGAAGATACAGCGTAATCCTAAATCCAGTTCTGTGTGTAGACAAGTTATTCACCACAGAGAGGTAGATCATCAGCAGCCAATGTTTATGCTGAACGGTCCATGGAAAAATACACAAATTGGATCCTGTGTTCACTACAAACTTCTCTACCAGTTATAAAGAGATGCAGTGATAGCGACTTACAATCGGGTGCACCTACTTCTGATTGCTGTTGCTGTTTGCATTGTGCAGTGTTATTGTGTGTGTTATTGGTCCGTTTTGGACCAATATATACATTGGTTTTCATAAATCAAGACAGAGGGAGGCAAAAATAATAATAAAAAAAATAATAATAATAAAATAAAACTGGAACCTCAGGAAGTTGTTAGGTAAATACGATGATACGTAACCAAGGTGGAGAACACATTATACAGCATAGTTAAATGTGTAAACACTGTTCTGGCTAAATAATCTGAATGTGTTCGAAATTCTCTCTGTTATAAAATTTGTAGATAGATGTAAAAGCTGAGGTTTGTCCAGGGAAATGTGTTGGGACCCTTGCTGTTCATTTTGTTAATTAATGACCTAGAAGTCAATATTAATGGTAACAAAGGACCTTTTGCAGATGTCTCTACTGAAGTAGGGAAAAACTGCGCAAACTTCAGCCATATCAAGATTTCAGAATGGTGCAAAGAATGGCAACTTGCCTTAAAGTTTCAGAAATGTACAATTTTGTGCTTCACAGCATGGAAAAACATACTATCCTATAACTACAGTATTAGTGAGTCACAATTTTGTACAAATACCTGATGGTAAGTATTTGTGCGTGTATGAAATGGAATGATCACATAAGCTCAGTCACAGGTAAAGTAGGAGGTGACTTTGGTTCACTGATGGGGTATTAGGCAAGTGCAGTTACTTTGCAAGGGAGATAGCTTCCAAAACAATTGTTCAACCCTCCTTAGAATTGTCTAACTCTGTAAGAACCATATGTTCACAAGTTTGAAAAATACTGTTGCTTTAGGGTGATCTTTGGGCTGTATTAGCCAAATGGCAGCTTGCATGTTGAACGAAGTGGTGGCTGAAGTGCCACATTAGAGAATGGAATAGTTTTGAAAATAACAATAGCCTGAATGCTAAAAGAACAAGTAGAAAAATATAAGTGTATGTCAATGATGTTGTGTTCAAAGATGGTAGGTGCATGATTGTGGAAACTAGTGGTCGTATCAAATGGTATAATTGCTAGGCACTAAAACGAGGACCTGTACACTAAGTGAAGTACGAGAAAGAGTACGTTTTTGTATTCATTGTGTGGTAAAGAATAAGTTTCTTTACAGGAAATAGTTTTTGATCTAACTGTGGTGTGTGAAGAGTTGTTGATTGATGCGTTAGAATGCAATGAAGATTTCTTCACAGCTAAAGGCATACAGAGAATCATTCTGTTGTTCTTGTTAGTATCAAAGGGCCATCAAAAACTCGAGTAAACCTTCAGTAATAGTTATCACTTGACTATCCTTAACCAGGCACCTGCAGTAACTTCCAGAAAACAAAACATTAGCGACTGGTTGCAATAAAAAACATTTCCATACCAGACGACTGTAGAAAGTGTGAATCACTGGATCTTGTAGCTCAGAAAAAAGAAGAAGAAGAAGAAGAAGAAGAAAAAAGAAAAAAAAAACACCTTTGCGTGTGTATGTTGTAGGTGAACCAACAAAAAAATATGGCCATAGGATCCTCAGACAGCCATCATATAATTGCCATTTTAATCCCATTAAACTCATATGGACTCAACTCAGAGATTGTGTAGCAAGTAACAACAAAATATATTTGCTGGCAGAAGTAAGAAGGTTGACAAAGGGTGCCACAAACCAAACTTTGGCATATTGGCGTAATGTTGGAAGACACAAAGGAAATAATAATGAAAGCATGGGAAAATGAATGTGTCACGGGAAGTAACACAAAACAATTTATTATTTCATTAAATTCTGGCAGTAGTTCTAGTGACTACACAGAATATGGTGAAAGTGATTTAGATATAACGGGTGTGCATTCGTTAGTGGTATAGTGTGTTAGTGAAAATTCAGCTGTGTTCACCTCTTACAGTTTTCTCTACTTATTTAGGTAATTTGATACTTTGCAACATATATGTGATTGAATACTCGTCTTATAGCTGTTATTGTTGGCAACAGTTGATCAGCAGATGACTTGTTTCTTTTCTTGTGCACATGCAACTGTCAGTCGCATGAGCACGTGGAATGTTGTGTAGGAGCCGGCAACTTTGCTTCCCATCAATGCCATCTGTCAATCACAATGTAACTTTAATCTGAGTGTAATGGTGTTATGTTTAAAGTTAATTGTGAATACTAATGGTTATACCAGATGCCATTATTATTTGAAGTTAAAACATGAGCTATATGCTGAGCAGGAGAAAGAGTATGTACTTGTATCCATTGTGTGGTAGAGAACAAATTCCAGTATAATAAATAGCTTTTGATTCAGCTATGGTGTGTGAAAATTTACGTATCTTCTCTGAATGACCAACATATTAAATGGCACAGTTATTAACTATTCAGTAATTAATGCCCTGCACTGACATTTTACAAGGGGATTTTGAATACATACAAACAAAGGTAGTGTGAATGGTCATAGGTTTGTGTGTCTCATGGGTGTAAGGAAACACTGGGAAACATGGTCTGAGAGAATCTTGAAGATGGATGTCAACTCTTCCATGAAAGTTCACAGAAAAACTGTTGAGAGTGAGGACTATAGGAATATATTATAGCCCTTTATGTATTGCACCCAAAGAGTTGTGCATGCAGTAATGCAGTGGCATAACATTCACCTTGCATTCAAGAGGACTGGAGTTTGACACCACATGTGACAATACACATTTAGGTTTTCTGTTGTTTTCAAACGTTGATTAAGGTGAATCCTGATTTCCTACCACTTCTGTGCCCAACACAAACCAATGCTCTGCTGTGATAACATTTTCCTTACAAAACATTAAACCCTTAGCTTCCTTGCTTTTTTCTTGGAGTAACATACCTCGTTTTGGCGACAAAGACACTCTTTGGAATTCAGTCAATGAAATAGACTTAGTCAGTTGATATACAGGAGTTTTTGCTGTTGAGTGACACGAGCCCTGTGAGGTTAAACAGTGTTATTGAACAAAGTATACGGATGGCCAGATCTGGTCTGATCCAGGTTTGATTAACAAAAACCATTGTTTTGTTTGCTTCAACTGCAATAGAACAATGAAAATCTCATTGTGATACTATTATAACTAAATTATTTCCAATGTATGTATAACAGGGACATTGAAAACAAGGTAGTAAAGATTAACATTAATGTAATGGAAATAGTTAATGCTCTTCTGTATATAAAGCTGTCCTGAAATTGATGTAGTTTGAATAAAACAAACTTTTTCTTGGGTGTGGTCTTATTGGAGTTAGAGAATTGCTGCCCCTTCAGACCTGAGAATGGGTTCACTCAGCCAGTTGAATGTGGAATACATATCATAGCAGTATTTGTTTTTATTTTACTTGCATCTATGACTACCAGGAAAGGGTCGGGGGAGTCTAGCATGGATTCAAACAATGGGTCTTTGGATTTTTAACCTGGCAATAAACCAGGCAGCAACCTAAATGCCTAAATATGAGTGGACGTGTAGAGAAAGAAATGAACAGAAGGTAAAAATGATTTGGAGTGCATTAACTTACTTTGGTGATGATGTATTCTAAAGTAAATTCCCAGTATATGCAAAATGGGTGTGTGCTACCTGTCTTACATACAGGGTAAAGATAGTTTGGCAAAAATACATGTTCATAACTGGTTGTAGGTAAAAAACATCATCATGCTCTCTGGGCAAATTATTTTGAGCAATTACTTCAGGAGCCCACTTGAAATCTAAATTGTTGCAAAAACATACATGACCTCTTAGCAACAAATAATCCTGAGCAAATAGTGAACATCATGACAAATCTCTCTGGGCAAATTATTTTGAGCAATTACTTCAGGAGCCCACTTGAAATCTAAATTGTTGCAAAAACATACATGACCTCTTAGCAACAAATAATCCTGAGCAAATAGTGAACATCATGACAAATACAGGGATTAGTGGCCACAAGGTTGTAACAAGAATGAGTACCATAACATCCAAACCAACCAAAAATAAACACAAAGTACATCTATTTAAAAAAGCAGATAAAAATTCACTTGAGGCCTTGCTAAGAGACAATCTCCACTCCTTCCAATCTGAATATGTAAGTGTAGACCAGATGTGGTTTAAATTCAAAGAAGTAGTACTGACAGCTTTCGAGAGACACATAAAAGGTAAATTATAAGAGATGGTATGTATCCACTATGGAACACTAAACAGGTCAGAACACCATTGTAGAAGCAACGAAAAAAGCATGCCAAATTTAAAAGAACGCAAAACCTTTAAGATTGGTGAATTTTTACAGAAGCTCAAAATGCAGCACAAACTTCAATGTGAAATACTTATAATACTTTCCATAATGAAACTCTGTCTCAAATCTGGCAGAAAATCCAAAGAGATTCTGGTCGTATGTAAAGTACACCAGCGGAAAGACACAATCATTACCCTCACTGTGTGATAACAATGGTGATGTTACTGATGGTGATACTTCTAAAGCAGGGTTCCTGAATATGGTTTTGGAAATTCAATCACCAAGGAAGACAAAGTAAATATTCCAGGTTTTGAATCATGAACACCTGTCACCATGAGTAACCTAGATAGCGAAGCAGCTTAAATCACGCAAAAAAAGGCAAGGCCCCTGGCCCAGACTGTATACCAGTCAGATTCCTTTCAGAGTATGCTGATACAATAGTCCCCAATATTTAGCAATAATGTACAACCACTCACTTGATGAAAGATCCGTATGAAAAGACTGAAGAGTTGCATAGGTCACACCAATACTCAAAAGAGGAAACAGGATTGATCTGCTGAATTGCAGACCAATATTACTGACGTTGATTTGCAGCAGAAATTTTGGAACATATACTGCATTCAGACATTATGAATTACATCGAAGGTAACAGTCTATTGACACATAGTAAACATGAATTCAGAAAATATCGTTCTCGTGAAACACAACTACCTTTTTATTTACACAAAGTAATGAGTGCTATCAACAGGAGATGTCAGATTGATCCCATATTTCTAGATTTCCAGAAGGCTTTTGTCACTGTTCTAATGAAATTGCATGCCTATGGAGTATTGCTTCAGTTGTGTGACTGGATTCGTGATTTCCTGTCAGAAAGGGCACAGTATATATTGCTTCAGTTGTGTGACTGGATTCATGATTTCCTGTCATAAGGGGCACAGTATTATAGTAAGCGACAGAAAATAATCGAGTAAAACAGAAGGGATATCTGGCATTCCCCAAATAAGTGTTATGGGCCCTCTACTGTTCCCGATAGACATAAACAATTTAGGAGCCAATGTGAACAGCCTTCTTAGATTGTTTGCAGATGGTGCTGTCATTTACAAACTAGTAGTCGTCAGAAAATCAAAACCAATTGCAAAATGACTTAGACATGATATATGTATGGTGCAAAAAGAGGCAATTATCTCTAAATAAGGGAAAGCGCGAGGTCATCAACAAGAATACAAAAAGAAATCTGTTAAATATCGGTTACACGGTAAATCACACTGATTTAAAGGTGGTCAATTCAACTAAATACCTAGGAATTACAATAATGAACGACTTAAGCTGGAACACTCACATAGATAATGCTGTGGGGAAGGCAGACCAAGGACTACATTTTATTGTCAGAAAACTTAGATCAGCAGGTCTGTAAAGAGGCTGCATACACTTCGCTTGTGCATCCTCTGTTAGAGTATTGCTGTGCGGTATGTGATTCTTACCGGACAAGATTGACTGAGGACGTCGAAGTAGTCCAAAAAAGGCAGTTTGTTTTGAATTATAGCAAAATAGGGGCAAGAGTGTCACGGATATGACAAACGAGTTGGGGTAGCAATATCTTTTAACAGACTTTGTCACCAACTTTGTCCTCTGAATGTAAAAATATTTTACTTTTGTCATCCTACATAAGGAGAAATGATGACTGTAATAAAATAAGATAAATTGGAGCTCGTACAGAAAGATTTAAATGTTCATTTTTCCCATGTGCTGTTAGAGAAGATGGTTTGAAGAAGCCTATGACAGTCACATAATTGTGAATTGTAGAGTAACAATGTAACTGTAAAGTGCATGAAACATTTTAAAAAATCAGCATAGGTAAATTCTAAACATAACATAACAAATGGTACAGTGGGTGAAAGATGAACTCTCAAATTTTTTCAACAATGTAGTGCCAGCAGGCTAGTTTGGAAAACCACCAACAATTAGGACCACCAATTGTAGCTGTTGAAAATGGTGCTGAACCAGGCAGAGAAAGCATTTTGTCTGCTACAGTTAATTCATTGCCAGTTGGTAGTGAGTGTGCAAAGAACTTACTGTGCCAGGTTTCACGAGAAACCACCAGTCTATAACAGCATAGTGAAGTGGTACAAGAAATTGGAGGATGATGGTTGGTTGTGCAATGCGGAACATTAGGACTGACCAGGCATGTCAGAACATGATGTTGCGAAATCTCACATCATCTACTAATCAAGTTAGTGCAAAATTGAACATCCCTCAGCCAAAAGTGCGGAAAATCCTTCACAAATGATTAAGAGTGAAGCTGTACAAAATGCAGATCCTGCACACCATAAGCTATGACAACAAATTGTGTTGTCTGCAGTTCTGCATTGATAGTACTACTATCTTGAAAGTGACAACTTCACAACCAAATAAATCCTCAGTGACAAAGTCCCTCTTCGTCCTTAAGGAAAGGTCACCCGACACAACACAAGCACAAGGGGTACAGAGAATCCACATGCAACTGTTGAACATGTCTAGGATACTGATGAAATTAATGTGTTCTGTGCTATGGCCAACAAGGCAATCTACAGACCCTTCCTCCTCTAGAGATCTGTCAGGGGTCACTTATCTTAACATGCTGCATGGAATTTTTGTCTTTCAACAAGGTGGTGTCCCTCCCTTCCAGTTTTCCAGAGTAATGTGTGAGGTTACCGAAAAGAGACTTGCACATAGCTGGGTAGGTTTAGGTTATGTTGCGGTTGCTAATCTGGAGTTGCTTGAGTGGCCAACAGGGTTACCGGACTTGATGCCTTGCGATATTTTCTGGAGAGTTTACATCAAGGATAGCATTTATGTTCCACCTATACCATAAAATCTCAAAGACTCGTAATACCGCATTACAGCAGCTGTTCTTACTGTCACTCCTGATGTGTTGGGCAGATTATGGTTATAGTTGGGCTACCCAAACAGATGTGTGTCATGTGATAAAGGGTGCCCACACAGAACATTATTAAACATCGTAAAAAAAGGAAAAAAGCTTCAAGGGTTTGTCTTTCACATACTGTATCATTTATTTTGTTTTTCTTGGCCATTTATCTGTATCAATTTTTTTGAGGTATTTTATGGACTTCATAATTACCCTGTACTGTAGTCGAGTAACGATCCTAAGCACACGAACTATTAAAAAGAAAAGGAATGATGCTGGAAGCATTTGATAACAAGGAGAAGGAATAGGCAGACAAATGAGCAGAGGAAAGGAAGGACTGAAGATATTGTACTCATTGTTCTGAAATAAAATGAAAGTGACCCAGACATTAGTCAGATGAATGGTTCATTTATAGGGAGTAATCTTTATAATCACGTAATGTAACAAGGGTAGAAACTTTAGGAAAAAAGGTAGGATAAACTTTGATGCATAAAGCTGAACAATGCTGTATTTATGTTCTATTTCATCACTCTATTTTGACGGCTTCCCTTCCTTTCCTTGCTTCTCTTATTTTTTACCATTTTATTCTTTTTTCCCTATTCTCTGTAGTGGTGCAATTGTTTCTGCTACTTTGACTCTCTTTGTGTCTGATTTGAAAGGATTAGCAGAAGGAACTGCTAACCCACATATTTTGAGTCATTGCATGTTATGTGCTAGTTTAACTTCAGACACAAGAACACAAATGCAATGAGACAGCACAATTTATGTAGTAGACAATGTTTTCTAGCAATCCATGTGCAGCTGCTTGCCATCAGTATGTGGTGCATTAAGTATATTAGATATAAAGTGATCATACTAATTCTTACTAAATTGAGGGATATCACTTTCTTTTGCCTACTCCTTCATTTGTCAGCTGCCCTATCTGTCATTTCTAACATCACATGATTTGAATCTCACTTTTCACTAGCTTTTTCCTCTTATCATGGGGTTGTGGGTGACTTTCTATTTTAGTTCTTGAACAATTGTTTCCTCCAACCCTTTTTTTGTATTTTACTGCATGAAAATATCTTTGGTTGCAAAAGTTAGCATTTGTGTTGCCTTTTGTTTGTTCACATCTGTTTTTGCAATCCCTTCATATGAAAATATATGTAATTTAGTTTACCTGTGAAGTAAGCTACATTTCATGCAAATAATTTCTGTTTAAAGAATTTGGAAGATAATGCGATAACTCCGAGTAGTTATGTTACGTTGTACAGGGTGGCAGCCAGTCAAGGAATATTTTAGGGAATTGGTTAGAAAATTGTATTTCAAGACCACAGTCAAATCTTGACAAGTTTACCCCAGAGCAACTTCGGCTCTGCCCCTGTGACCCAAGTTGCAGTTCGGTACAGTTAAAGTTGCTGACAAGAGATGCCTTCATCCCTCTGCTGAGGCTGCTGGCAAATTCATGCCATCAGTTTGATTGGTCTGCAGCTTGTGGTCTAGTGGCTTGCGTTGCTGCCTCTGGATCACGGGGTCTCGGCTTCAGTTCCCAGTCAGGTTAGGGATTTTCTCTTCCCAGGGACTGGGCGTTTGTGTTATCATCATTTGTGACAGTGGCTAGTACTTTGTACGGGCATTGATGACTGTGCAGTTGAGTGCCCCACAAACCAATAATAATAATAATAATAATAATAAAAGGCGACGAAAAGAACAAACCACTAATAGGGCTAACCCCCCTTTTAGTGTGATTAGTTGGTTCAGGACAGAACTAATGAAGCCTCGGACAAGCGCCGTCATGGTCGGGGACGACGTTTGAACCCTATGCCCGCCCACAATGGTAACGACACTGCTAGCCAACTGGAAAATGATTTAAATCCAAATAGAGGTGTTTTGCAGGATATGCTTCCTGCAACCACCCTAGAAGGAAAACAAAGACAGAGGATGAGATGGTCAGATGAAGTTAATCGACACTTCATGTTCTGTTATTACCAAGCAACAAACCTAGGAACCAACACAACTGGATACAGATCACAAGTATACACAACATTTATTATCAGATACCCGGAATTTAATTTTTAACAGAACGACGACTAGCTGATCAGATCCACGTAATAATCAAAAATAACAGGATACCTCAATCAGAATTAGAAAACATCAAACAAAAAGTACAACAAATACTGGAACAAAATAATGTACAGTCAGAAGAAGAAGAAGAAAATACAGTAATGGACTCAAACATCCCAGAGCAAACAAACAAAGAACAACACGCACCAATTAAACAATCAGAGGAAAACGAAATCGTAAGACAGCCACCAGAACAAGCACAAATAGAACACGAAGTAACACACATGTTAGATATAGAAGAAAAATTGCAGCTAACATATATAGAATACAAAGACACAAATACAGACATTAGACCATTCTTGCATAGACCACCAAAAAACCCACAAGTCGAAACAACAATAAAAACTATCAACACAATCATACACAACAAAATAAATGAAAACACAACTATGGAAGAGTTACAAGTACTGGTTTATATAGGAGCACTCACTACACTAAATATACACACTAGGCAGAGATCAGAACCAACCAACACACAGAAGAAACCCACAAAACCAGCATGGCAACACAGGCTACAGATCAGAATAGAAAAACTGAGAAAAGACATCGGACAGCTAACACAATTTATAAGAAATGAAATGTCAGAAAAAAAAACAAAAAGGTTAGGTAAAATCTCACAAGAAGCGATAGAGCAATTAGATGAAAAGAAAAAGAAATTACAAGCATTGGCCAAACGACTTAGAAGATACAAAAAAAAGTGAAAATAGATGGAAACAAACACAAACCAAAAGAAATTTTACCAGACAATAGATAACACACACATTAAAATAGACAATCCACCAAACATAACAGACATGGAACACTTCTGGAGCAACATATGGTCAAACCCGGTACAACATAACAGGCATGCACGGTGGATACAAGCAGAAACAGACACATACAAGATGATACCACAAATGCCTGAAGTGATAATTTTGCGACATGAAGTCACCCAAGCAATTAATTCTACTCACAATTGGAAAGCCCCTGGAAAAGATAAAATAGCAAATTTCTGGCTAAAGAAGTTCACCTCAACACATTCACATCTAACTAAATTATTTAACAGTTACATTGCAGACCCATACACATTCCCTGATACACTTGCACATGGAAAATAACTTATCTGAAACCTAAAGATCAAGCAGACACAGCAAACCCAGCTAAATATTGCCCCATAACATGCCTACCAACAATATACAAAATTATAAATGAAGAACAAAAAGGCTGTTGCAAAGGAGCAAGAGGATGTAAAGAGCAACTGATTATAGATGCAGAGGTGACATATCAAGCTAAAACTAAACAAAGGTCGCTACACTACGCATGCATTGATTACCAAAAAGCTTTTGATAGTGTACCCCGCTCATGGTTACTACAAATATTGGAAATATACAAAGTAGACCCTAAATTGATACAGTTCCTAAACATAGTAATGAAAAATTGGAAAACCACACTTAATATTCAAACAAATTCAAATAATATCACATCACAGCCAATACAGATTAAGTGTGGAATATACCAAGGAGACTCATTAAGTCCTTTCTGGTTCTGCCTTGCTCTGAACCCACTATCCAACATGCTAAATAATACAAATTATGGATACAATATTACTGGAACATACCCACACAAAATCACACATTTGCTATACATGGATGATCTAAAACTACTGGCAGCAACAACTCAACCAATTACTAAAGATAACAGAAGTATTCAGCAATGATATAAATATGGCTTTTGGAACAGACAAAGGTAAGAAAAATAGCATAGTCAAGGGAAAACACACTAAACAAGAAGATTACATATTGGATAGCCACAGCGACTGCATAGAAGCGATGGAAAAAACAGATGCCTACAAATATCTAGGATACAGACAGAAAATAGGAATAGATAATACAAATATTAAAGAAGAACTAAAAGAAAAATATATACAAAGACTAACATAAATACTGAAAACAGAATTGACAGCAAGAAACAAGACAAAAGCTATAAATACTTATGCTATACCAATATTGACCTACTCATTTGGAGTAGTGAAATGGAGTAACACAGACTTAGAAGCACTCAATACACTTACACGATCACAATGCCACAAATATAGAATACATCACATACATTCAGCAACTGAAAGATTCACATTAAGCAGAAAGGAAGGAGGAAGAGGATTTATCGACATAAAAAATCTACATTATGGACAGGTAGACAATTTAAGAAAATTCTTTCTAGAACGAGCAGAAACTAGCAAAATACACAAAGCAAACACTCATATAAATACATAGGCTACACCACTGAAATTTCATAACCACTTCTGCAACCCTTTAGATCACATAACATCAACAGATTGGAAAAAGAAAACACTACATGGCAAGCACCCGTATCCCCGTATCATCTAACACAGCCACACATCGATCAAGACGCATCCAACACATGGCTAAGAAAAGGCAATATGCACAGTGAGACGGAAGGATTCATGATTGCAATACAGGATCAAACAATAAACACCAGATATTACAGCAAGCATATTATTAAAGATCCCAATACCACAACAGATAAATGCAGACTTTGCAAACAACAAATAGAAACAGTAGATCACATCACAAGCGGGTGTACAATACTAGCAAATACAGAATACCCCAGAAGACATGACAATGTAGCAAAAATAATACATCAACAGCTTGCCTTACAACATAAACTTATAAAACAACACGTTCCCACATACAAGTATGCACCACAAAATGTACTGGAGAATGATGAATACAAATTATACTGGAACAGAACCATTATAACAGATAAAACAACACCACATAACAAACCTGACACCATACTCACCAATAAAAAGAAGAAATTAACACAACTAATCGAAATATCCATACCCAATACAACAAATATACAAAAGAAAACAGGAGAAAAAATTGAAAAATACATCCAACTGGCTGAGGAAGTCAGACATGTGGCATCAGGATAAAGTTGACATAATACCAATTATACCATCAACTACAGGAGTCATACCACACAGTATCCACCAGTACATCAATGTAATACAGCTACATCCAAACGTATATATACAGCTACAGAAATCTGTAATTATTGATACATGTTCAATTACCCGAAAGTTCCTAAATGCAATATAACATATACCGTACAGTTAAAAGGAAGTCACGCTTGATCAAGGTCCGCGTCACTTTCCATTTTTGGCCAGACATAACGTCTGAGAAAAGAAAGAAATAATAATAATAATAATCAGTAGCTTGTGTGTGACTTTGGAGGGTTTTGCAGACTAGACTTTTTTTGTTGACAGGCAGAGCCTCTGGCTCTGTGCCCCATGACTGGCTGCTGGCAGAACTTAACATGAGCCACCTCCTCTCCCATTGCCCAATTTATTTATATTTAGTTTGTTCTACATCCTAGACTGGCCTACACTTGGTAACTTCCTCCTTAGGTACATCCCATCTATCCCATACACTTAAATATATTCTCTCTTTTGACCTAATTTCCTGTTTCATCATTTAAAGTCAGCCCTGGGTACCCAACTGCCAAGTCCTGCCTGCTGGACCACCTGTACATTGTCGTTGGAAGTGGCTAACAACCTCCCTCATCCCCACACATATACTACATGTTTTGTTCACTCTATGATGGAATATTGTTATGCAAGTCCTTTTTGTGATTGGATGCCTCAGATAAGACCTGCACACTGTGTTATATTCAGTTGGCTACAGCTATGAAAAGATGCTTATTCAGTCTGCATATCAAAGTTCATTGATGTGGAGTGATACATAATTGTGGAAAGAATGTCAAAATACATTATAAGTATCTACGGGTGTGAAAATAAAATGTTGGTGTTGGAAAAACTTGTTCTGCAGTACAAACTAGATCATAAATGTAAAGGATTAAGCTCACATGGCTTTCTGTTTTTTAATTTTCTTATGAATGCTGATATCATTTCACTTTCCAGTCATGGGTACAAATGAAATTCATATATATTACACAGAAGAACTTATAACTGTGCAAGATCAACTTGTGTGCATTCAGAGTGTGATGGACTTATAAAAAGATAAAGCTGTGAGGGATTTGAAAATTCTTGAATCCTCCCTAAGGCAGTCATTTCAGTTGTATGTGGTCCTAATATGATATTTTCAGTTCTCAAGTAGTATGTAAAGTAGATGAATGGCAGTGCTAGGAATTCCATAGACAACTAGTTCCATAATACAGAGATTAGGAGAAGTCACAAGATTCTGTAACTGGACACCTTGTTCCTCTTTCTCTTCAGTCCTGAAACTCAAATGATTGTATAAGAATTCTGTCTCAGTCAAAAGCAGTATTTCAGGAAATCAGTTATGAGATTGAGCAACAGTTATTTCAAGATTTAACTGAATTTCACCAGAAAACTGAGCATACAGGAAGAAATGCAAGATCATTTGTCCACTGTATTCTGTGTTAATCACAACAGTTATGCTTTATTTATTTGGAAACTACAAATAAGTGACATACTGTGTTCAGTGTAGTAATTTCTTTAATGTCATTAGTGCTGAACAGTAAATGATTAACATACATGATTCAGGCTAAAAACAGCAGTGTTGATATGAAGTGCCTGTAGTGTTGAAGACCTGTCATGGAATTCAACTTTTGGCTTTCATTACAGAGATGTGGAAACAATGGCAGAAGTACTTCATACAGATCCAATATTCATTGATGCCTCTGCAGAAAGCAGTGTTCCTGGTGGCCCACAAGGAGGACAGACAAGGGTCACGTTAAGAAATGAGCATCTTTCCTACATACTAACTTGGTGAGTAACTGTGCTGCTGGCAATGATGTTTTGTTTACAGATTATCCAAAAAGCAACAATGATTATCTGTGATAATACAGCTAGATTCTGAGAAAGTATTTGCAACCATTTTCAAGAAATCATGCAATTACTTTCATGGACTGAGCTTGTGTGCTGAGGCAAATGCCGAATTTACAGTGCTGCAGACGCAGGACAGTGTTTTTTGTTTAGTAATTAGTGAAAACTTCAGCTGTGAATTGGTCCTCAGAGATAATCTTAACTTTATTGCTTGTACTTATACAAAAAATTTTCAGATAGCTAGAACATTAAGTCCAATAATGGTAAATTAGAAATTTAATTGGAGATCTTTCCTTATTCGTTCTTCATATTAGTGATAGTGATCATTAGGTATTTCCTGCATAATTACAGTGAGATGGGGAAGAAATTCCTTGAGCTATATTTCCTCCCATGATGGTGTCAGAGTGACACAGGGCATCTTAACCAAAATTGACTGTGTTTGTTTTGGTGAATTTAAGATTCCTGATGATGTGTAATAATTGGTTACTCCACATCTGACATATGATAGTTACATGACAACCTGCAGAACAGTTATCAGGCAGAGTTCAATTGTTCAGTTTATTCTTCTCATTGTACTGGTTCCATTGATACCATTAGTTTGGCTATGGGTTATTTTAATTGAAAGTTATAATTAATTGAAAATAATACTACAGTTCGATATGTGGAGGGGAGAAGAAAAAACTGTGAGCTTATTGGCAGAATCCAACATAATGATATACAACATTTGAAAGCTAAGCATTCTGACTTCCCAGTAACATATTTTAAATTTTTAAATTACCTTAAACTAATTATCTTATGAAATAATTGAACTTGAAGTTGTGAGCTACTACCAATTTTCATTGCAGATTTTGCTTTAACTACTGTTAATTTCCAAATTTTAACTACCTAGTTTTGTTAACTTAATTTTTCTGTAAAATATGACTCTACAGCACTAATTATTTAACACACTAATTAATAATTTCATGTGATTTATTACTTGGAAGGGCATCTGACTACCCTCTACCACTAACATTGCCAAATCCATAAATTAATATGCCAACCCCATGGTATATGGGATAAAGGCCCAGAACAAGAAGAATATTCACAATAGAGTTAAGTTTAATTATTTGTATTTTCCTGGACCATAATTGTGACTTTTCATTACAATGTGGAACAAGCCAATTTTACAATTATACAACACTTTTTCACTGAAAATATGATAATATACTGACCATTCACATGATTGTCTGAAGCTATAAATTCTGCAAGAAAAGCTTAACAGGAAAAGAAAATATAAACCATTAAATAACAACGAAAACAATAATAATTAAACATGTAGGGTAAGAATGTACTTAATTTTATAAAACTTAATAAAAAAAAGTGGAAGGGAAAGGTGTCAACATTGACAGTAAGTTACACATGTCCTAGCATTTGCATGTATCACTTTGAGAAAACCAATGCAAATCTGGAGGTATGATTTAGGTAGAAAAGTATGAATCTTCTTTACATCAACAGTTTACATGCTTTTTCAATTCCTATTAGTTTGTTGCAGTTACCATAACTCAATTGTATTCCACTGAAGTACTCGCATATTGAAAGTAGTGTCTGATTTTTCTTTCAGTTCACTGAATTGCAGTTAAGTGTACCAGAAGTATTCATGCGGTGAAGTGGGGTTTCTAAGAGAAAGAGATTCAGCCTCAATTTGAAGACCTTCTGGTTGATCACTAACAGTCTTCAACTCTTTCAAAAGCTTATTGAAAATGTAAATTTCTGAGTGCTGCATCCTTTTAGAATAGTAGTTATGGATATGTTTGCAGCATATAATATCATTCCTCTGAATTGTTTTTTAACTGAGTGAATGAATGCTGCTGCTTGTTTAAATAAGTTCATGCACTCAACCACAAATCTCATAAGCAAATAGATCTATTGTGATTCTGTGTAAGAATCCTCTGTTCTGTTAACATGGGGTACCTGAATTGACATCAAAGATGGTCCTGGTGTCTTGTCTTTGGGTAAAATTGCTCTTTGTGCTGTAGTTGTCCCATTGTCCCCTATCACAGTATACAAAGTAGATAAACATCACTCTTTCTGGCTGTTGACTGTATTCTAATTATAAACTACTTGCACGCAATTTCTGAGGAGGTTACGAATATGTGCTTTTGACAAGAGCTTCTTGTCTATTGGCAGTCCCTGGAATCTGGAGAATTCAATGTCAGTGCAAATAGAGTGCCCCGAAATTGCTGAGTTTTAGTGCAGGTTAGTCAGCTCATTCGCTGTGAGCCTGATGTTACAATTACACTTGTATTATGTGTAAATAAAATGTCAGTAAAGATGGACAATGAGGAAACAGATGAGAGAGCTATTGGAAGAAAATTGTATTGTTTGTCATCAACAGTTTTCAATACTTATGCTTTTCAATGTTTATGCTAACAGATTAATGACTAGAAAGGATAAAAACAATTAAGTATGAAGATGATCAAGCAGTGTTGGTTGAATCACAAGAGGAACTAAAATCTAGGATGGAGAGGATTGTAAGAGTGAGAAAAGACTTTGGAATACGGAAAAATGTTGGAAACATGAAGGTTCTGTCAAAATATCTTTGTAAGGGAAGACCTTGGAAAAAGTAAAATATTTTGGTTACCTAAGAAGTTTGGTGACAAGTAATTGAAGCTATGTAGAGGAAATAAGTTGAATGTTTATAGGTAAAAGAGCTTCTGAAAATGTGATAGGTTTTATGATGGCAAAAAGAATAATGATAGAATAAAGAAAGGGATTTGTCAAATAGTTTGTCTGGAATGTTGCATGGTAGTGAATCGTAGACGTGGAGAAGAAAGGCAAAGTACTCGGATAGTTATGAAATGGACTGTGGAGAAAAATGCTAAAAGTGAAATGGACTGGTGGCATAATGAGAAATGAAACAGCACTTCTAGGAATAGGGGCAAAACTATACCAGTCGTCACAAAAATAGGCAGATCAAGGTCATCTCACTGCCTTACACAATTGCCACTTAGTGATAATTTCAAAATGTTAATGAAAAAAAGGACATGTTGCACATCTTGATCTTTAATCTAAAATCTGGTGGAGTACTTTCCAAAAGAAAATTATTGCCAGTCATCATGAAGATGAATAAAAACTAAAATTACAAGAATTTCTCAAGAAAAAAAATAGTATTTTATTTTTTTACTTCAACTTTGGAAACAGCCAAAATCACTAATGTATATGGACTGGAAAAAAAAAAGTATAAACATTCTCAAAGTTTACAGCTGCGTGCTATTTATGTATTTTGTAATGAAAATAAATGTATTCAGAGATAAAAAAATAAAATACTGTAAGAGTTGTGAAACTTGTTTCATCTGTGCAATGAATAACCTCATTGCTAATAAATTTGCTTAGAAACTTTCAGTGAGAAAGCTGTTAACCCCCGCATAGCCAAGCTTTTTGACACCTGTATTTTGACTACCCCTAGACAGTTTTGTGATTTAGTGTAACGTACGTGTTTAGATTCTGTTATTTTCAATGAATAGCTTTATTTAGTATTGAAATACAGTTTTTTTAAAATTATTATCAGTCTTTAAGCTGAACATAGATGTAAATTGCAATACATTTTATATCATTCACAAGAGAAATTCAATATTGGACGTATGTAAAATTAAAAATGTATAATTTTGGCTGTAAATGCAGTAAAGTAGTACTTTATAACATTTTTGCACTGTTCATTCAGGTACATTTTTACACAACATTCACTTCACAATAAGTCTTTCTTCTGTTTATATTACAATCAGGTTTCTTGCACATTAGACAACACAATCTTGTTTCGCAATCCTGATATCACACTGGTGTTGGTAACTTGGAAAACTGGGGTAGAATAGCAACTGTTGGAATTTCAATACCACATGCTTTCAGTGCCTCTTTACAAAGACCTAGCTCTTTCCCCCATGTTGCTTTTTCTGAGTCCAAATGCCAGCTCAATCATGCTGAGTTTCTGTCACCTCCAATTATTCTCCTGCCAATCTGTGTTGCTTGTCTGCAACCTCCATTAAAATTCTTAGTGAGCACCACCTAGTTTCTCTTAACGCTGCTGTTCTCTATTGCCATTTTGTCTTTGATATCTATGGCACCGTACTTTCAGGTTAGAAAACTACAATCAAGTGATTTTTGCATCTAAACATTGATGAAGGAACTTTTTTCTTTGTCACCAAAAATTCCTTCAGAATTTCTTTCTTATTAGAAATAAACAATGGAAAACTTAAATAATGAAGATAATGAGGAAGCATTTTGTAAAACCTTCATTTTTTGACAAACAAGAAAATAAGACATTTCCTGTCAAATGGGGTAGTCTCACAATCCCATCAATAACTATAAAAACAAAAAAATGGACAGTCAGGAGTGTGAATACAATTCCAATTATTTTAGGACAAAGTCATGAAACTCTAAATACTTAGCTCGTAGTCAAATTACCCTGCTTGGTAACGTAAGGGATGAGAAAATTATACAATTAATTTTCATAACATCAGAGACATCATTACTGTATTGTGTCATCTATGAATGAGATTCACTTGTGAGATATTTTGTGCGTGGGAGAATGCAAGAACCTGCATGCTGACAGCTCACCTTAACACAACAGAGAATATTCGCTGTCGCCCGAAGGTATTATATTTGCAGCTCTTACAGACTCATCACCACTACACATATCAAATCAGTACTCACTAAACAAAAGTGCTGGAAGTGTTCACTTCCTTTGGAGTCCTGTAAAATCATATGAACAAATAAATTTGGCATGACACAAGTTTTGTCCAAATAAAGCATAGGCCTGATGTCCTGCATATGTAGTAAATGCATAGCCAGCAAAAATGTCACTCTTGATCTGGCAATATACCTTTAGATACCGAGTTGCAGATAGGTACAACAAAAAGACTATCACAAATAAAGTTTTCGGCCAGTAAGGCCTTTGTCAAAAATAGACTACACTGTGAACAGTAGCAACTGGGTGGGGGTAAGGAGGAGGCTGGGGAAGGGAGGGGGAGGGATAGTAAGGTAGAGATGGCAGATAGTGAAGTGCTACCGATTAGACGGAGGGCTGGCAAGAGGTGGGGAGGGCGGGGGGGGGGGGGGGGTAGCGGAAAAGGAGAGAAGTAAAAAGACTGGGTGTGATGGTGGAATGAGGGCTGTGTAGTGCTGAAATGGGAACAGGTAAGGGGTTAGATGGTTGAGGACAGTGACTAATGAAGGTTGAGGCCAGAAGGGTTATGGGAACATAGGATATATTGCAGGGAAAGTGCAATTCCGAAAATATAATGTTGATGGGAAGCTTCCATGTGGCACAGGCTGCGAAGCAGTCATTGAAATGAAGGATGTCGTGTTTGTCAGCGTGCTCAGCAACAGGGTGGTCCACTTCACCTGGTCCTACTCAACCCAACAAGCCACCTTCCTAGATGTTGACCTCTACCTCAAAGATGGATACATCAATACCTCCATCCATATCAAACCTACTAATCACCGGCAATATCTCCACTTTGACAGCTGCCACCCGTTCCATACCAAGAAGTCTCTTCCATACAGCCTAGCCACACGGAGTCGTTGGTGATGAGCAGTCCCTCTTGAACTATACCAAGGGTCTCGCTGAAGCCTTCACAGACTGTAATTATCCTCCCAACTTTGTACAAAAACAAATCTCCTATGCCTTATCTTTCCAGTCTCCCACCACACCCCTACTTTCTGGTTATAGAGGAGTATTCCTCTCATAACTCAGTACCACCCAGGTCTGGAGCAACTGAATTATATTCTCCACCAGGATTTTGACTACCTCTCATCATGAGGAATGTCCTGCCCACTATCCTTCCCACCCCTCCCACAGTGCTATTCTGCCGTCCATCAAACCTGTACAAAATATACTCATCCATTCCTACACTACCCTTGCTACCAACCCCTCCTGGCCTCAACCTTCGTTAGTAATTGTCCTCGTCCATCCAACCCCTTTCCTGTTTGTATTCCTGCACTATACAGCTCTCATTCTACTGTTACCCAGTATTTTACTTCTCGCCTTTTCCACTATCCCTGCTCCCCAGCCTCCTCCTTATCCTGACCCACTCGCCACTCCCATCATGCACTGGTGCTGCTGCTCACAGTGTGGCCTCAGTTACCTGACTGCAGTAGGCCTTACTATCCGAAAGCTTTATATGTGACAGTCTTTTGTTGTGTCTATCTGGGACTCAGCATCTCTGCTATATTTGTTCCATAATAAATTTGGTCCATTGCAAGATTTTCTGGACTTGCCATTTAGAAGAAGAATGTATGTTTCCAAGCCTTCACACTCAATTTTGTACTGTGTTAGGCATTGCCAGACACAACTAAACATAAAGCAGAACGAGTTCACAGGACAGAGTGTAATCAAACACATGGAATTAGTGATCCTTGACCGCAGACCAGCAGGTACCTGACACGGCAACACTGCAGGGGCAGAGACGGAGCAGTTTACTTTCATGATGACAAGTGTAGTGGAAATAAAAAAGAAGAAAAGAAACACCACTTGGTGTGCTGGATGATGTCAAAAACTGACAAAAGTTAGCAGAAGCAGTGTACTTTAAATTTATACCTGTTGTCAGACGCAGGTATACCAAAGAAAATGAATATTTTAGTTAATAATTATGTAATTATGACATAATTGGTGGGTGGTACTTACCGTCCGAAGTCATACCTTCGGCCTCTGCCCTCCTTCCATCTTAGTCTCCCATTGCCCCCATAACAGGTGAATTCCTCTCATGATGGGTTCTGAGTGAGTTTCCCTTCCTTTTTAACCCTACACAACCTATCCCACTTTCTTCTCCAAGAATGAAACAATTGTTCCAAAAGCCAGAATGGTTGTGTGTTTTTATATTTGTGTATCATCAATGATAATTTTTTACCTCCTGGAGATAAGTACTGACCAGCAATTGTGTCTCGTAAGTTCATAGCTTTCTTGGGTGAATTTTTCTTTTTTATTATCAAATAAATACTTTTATTTGAAGGAATGATACAATCAGTGTCCCCTTGTTATTCCTTGATCTACTGTGGACCATGTCAAAATGTTTGATGTGATGTGTAATGTGTTGATCAGTGTACAATATAAGAATTACTGGAAACATGTAATAGTCCTGGTATAGAGGGGAGGGGTGGGGGGGATTTTATACTGCCATTATTTACATAGCGTCTGATTTCTCATCTTTGAGATGTGCACTAATTTTGGGGATGGGGAACAACCTTGTATGGTATTGGACTAATTGTTGTCATTCCTTCTGTTCCTTCCTTTTAGTTTGTGTACTGTCACCCAATTTATTTTTCTTCTCATAATGACACTTGTTAGTAAGATTCAAAATAAGCAATTTTTTGTTGATGGTAGTGATGCTGTAATCATCTAACTGCGTTCTGCATATCAACATTCAGCATATCTTCACATGATTAACTTGAGAGTACCTCATTTATTTAGTTCATATTTTGATTCTTCTGTATGTTAATAAGAGACAATTTTTATTTTTCAGGTATGGCCTTAGTGCAGCAACTGCTATCATATGGTTTCGAACATTCATTCATAAGACGGGAAAATATTAATTTGCCACTAACAACCAAGTGTTTATGCCTACATGTGACAGTTCTGCTGCAATAATAGTGCCTTCAGTTTTAGGTATGCTTAATAAAAATGAACAAACAGCATTTACGTAAGTGTTCAAAAGACCAATCAATCATTAATTTATGCCAGTTATGGAGTGACAGCTGATTAAAGTTCAATTAAGAAGCATTGTGGATCATG
The DNA here is from genome assembly GCF_023898315.1 of Schistocerca nitens. Taxonomy (NCBI): domain Eukaryota; kingdom Metazoa; phylum Arthropoda; class Insecta; order Orthoptera; family Acrididae; genus Schistocerca; species Schistocerca nitens. Next base: position 487,065,265 of record NC_064614.1, on the reverse strand, counting down.
GGTTTTCATTCCTGATCTAATGGAATTCTGCAGAATAAATTCCAAATTTAGATTTGAAGAAAATTTATATTTATATATGTTATGGCAAGCTTGGAAACCTGTGAAACACTGTTTTGATCTACAGTGTTTCTTTTCTTGTGATGACAGGACTGAACAAAATTGAGCAGTGGCAGAAGAGTAAGAGATGTTAGTAACAATCCTGTCAGTGTGGAGGATATCATCTCCCTGTTTTGGTCTCAGGTGCAGGTTCTTTTCAGTTCATATGTTGTACAAATAATGGTAAAGACATTGTATACATATATAGGAGAAGCTGGGTTCCAGAAATTAATTTGAATTTTTCATTATCTGTATTACAAGTCTCTTGCAATGAAGGAAGGCCTACGTCCCTTTCCCTCTTATAACCTGCATATCCTTTTCTGTTTTGGACACCTTAGCTCAGGCACCTTAAATGACAGAAGCAGCAAAATAGTCAGAAATTATAGTACACAGTCTACTAAATGAGGAGTTTTTATGCAGAGTAATTAAGAAAATAAAAATACTTTTGGAAATTAATATCTGCCATAGTGGCGTGAAGCAAGAGCAAGTGTCTGGATACAGCATATGATCCCATTTGCATAGTAAAATTTGTTGCATTTCAAGTTTTCCGCACGATAAAACCAAAGGTTCTGACAACATGCAAACTCTACAAAAAAAATCTACTTTTATAATCATACTGGAATACTTTTTACTGCCATTTTATCAAGGAGATTTTACAAGAATTTAGTGTGTCAGTAGCAACCCTAACATAAAAATGTAGGATTAAAATAGTAATCTTAATCAGCCAATCAGCAAAAAAAGTGCTAATGCCCTTTTCTTATGTCTGTTCAGTATGAAACGTTATTTCTTATTGTGTACAGAAGAAAGAATAATGGTGTCCAGTGCTAGGTGACTTACTCATGTTCATGTTTATTCGACTCCATTTTTTGTGGCAATATCACTCGCAAAGTGGAACATAAGGAATTTGTGGCCGGAATACCTCAGAGCAGCTGTGGAGACTGCAGTGAAACATAACATGTACAGCAAGTTGCCTGAGAATGGAACGTCATTCACCTTACTTAAGAGTAAGGAATATCTTTGCGTGCTAAGCTGATCAACCAATTAAGATCAGTTTTTGTTGTCCATATGCTGTTTTAACTGTACATTTTTATGTTATGGCTACTATAATTTTATATACGGGTTTACATTACAATTTTTTGTCAACTCTCTACAATGAAGTGGTGGCTTCATCACTAATTTTAAGTATTCTACCATTGCAATTATGTAAGTAGATTGCTACATCATCGACATCTATATACATACTCTGCAAACCCCATATGGTGCATGTCAGTAATCGTGTAGAAAGCCTGAAAATGGATTCTTAACTTCTGAAACTGGTTGTTTAATAAATTTTACTGTGCAAATGCAATTGTGGACTACATATTACGTACAGCATTTGTCATTATCCCTTTCCACACTAACCTACATAACACCTAAGTCTTGTAAATTCCAAGCATTCTCAGACCAGCCATTCTATGGCTTAGTGTCACGTAAGATAAGTCGTCTTCTGAAGAAACAAAATCAAACTGATCTTCAGGCCTCCATCAAAAATCCAACTATGGAGATGTAAAAGATGTGAGTGGTCTCAGAATGCTTGAAGTTTACACTATACACTGTGTGGACGAACTTCCATCAGACAAAAAATTTGCCCTGTGGAACAAAACAGGAAGGAGCGCAAGAGTTGCTGTTGCCTGTTCTATCCCAAGCTATAGCTAAGCATGCTCTGGAAAAAGTCATCCGACCGAGTTTGACGACACCACTGTTGTGGCTCACATTAACAAATTTTTGAAACAGTGTGAATAATCAAAGAAGCCAATAAAATAAAAATTGTGGACAACATCTTTAATAGAGACAGCGGCCTATAGTTAAATGTGGTGTGAAATCCAGTTACTGTACAGGCAACATTTGTCCATACATGGCATTATTGTGGGTACTGGTAATGTCATAGCCAGCAGTTAAGTGTGCAGGGTGTATACGACCTGGGACAACCAGGAGATCTGGGTAAAACTTGGGAATTTTTTTTAGAATTCTGAGAATTTTTCATGGTTTTAGTTTTCAGTTAAATTTTTGTAATTTTGACTGGTAAAAACCGATACTCTTAACAAAGGATATTATTACTGTATCCCTCTACTGCAGAATAATACTGCAGCAATAAAAGATGAACGAGAGAAAAAAAACAAAATAAAACTTAAATTGCGAAGGAAATGCGCCATGCACAATAACAAAACACAGTACTCATACAAGGGTCTGCGTCAGCAAAATGTGTCAAAGGCTTTAGGAAGACTATGCAATGCTTCATAACAACAAATTGCCTCCGATGAATGTGATGTCACAACTGTTTATATTAGATTCATTATAGCAGTTATGAGCAGGCTCATGCACATGTGCAGTTGAGCCGCGTATCTTCTCCCGCTTCTGGCTGCAGAAATGTGGCTGTTGGCTGTGTAAGCGGTCGCAGTAAGCACCTAGAAGCTACTGTGAAAAATTTTACTGGCGCGCCCAAGCTGCCAGACTCACGCCTGCACAGGATCTAGGATCTAGGAGGTGGTTGGGGGTGGGGGGGAACCGATGTATCTGGCCCGGCTGGCAATTTCGGGTGGGGGCGCACATTCATATTCTTGAAGGAAAAAACCTCGTTTCACAAAGTGCCTAGCATCCAGCGCACATTGGTCTATTGATTATTCGCATGATTTTGAACACATCCATGTTGGTTTTTTTAACACCTTCTAAGTTGATTTCTGAATGAATCATAAGTTGATTTTTGAATGCGTACATAGTGTATATGATGTCTGTCAGGGGAATTCTCGTCATATCTAGAAATAAACTTTTCTGCAGACAAAAGGGGACGGGGCTATGCGATCTGGGTGGAATAAAGCCGAATGGATGGATGCCAATCTCTGTCCGATTACGTGGTCGATTGGGTTTGCGAATGATCAGCGTCATTATATTTACTAGCGAAATCCATAGACTCAGACAACTAGAGTGGAAATAAACGACTAACAGGAATTACATATTATCTTCTTGGTGTACCCACGAAAATGAAATTTTGACAGAACATTTTTGGCCCGAACGCTACACTAGGGCCTGCTGTACAGTCCCAGGCTAACAGCCGCTTAAGTTCTGTTCTGGAAGCAGTACGGAAAACGTGTTCTATGAACATTTAACAATGCCCGACCAGAGAATAATCGCGGGATAACGAAACCGATGATTCTGACAGGGTTAGTGAAGTTAATCGGCGAATAAGTTTTGACAATGGCAGGAATAGTTACAGAATTAGTGATATGATTGTTAGAATGAGGAAGGAGAAGAAACGGGGACATCGCACAAATATCAAGATTCCAAATTTGTATAAAAATTTCATACTACTATTTTTCGATCTCACACTTGAGAAACTGGAGCATATGAATGAAATGTTAAACTATTTCCTAACATAAAGCTTTTTTCTTATAGTAGGCCTAACAGGCATTTGAAATTTGGTACTTCGTGAATTATATTCTGTCGTGTTATAAAAATGACCATTTGTGCCAAAACAGTCTCATTTATTTAGTGTGTGTTAAAATTGCTGCAATATTATAAAGGCCTGTTTTGTTTTATCGAGCAAACAGTGACAAAATATACGTAATCAGATCGAGAAACCACACCAGTCTTGGGTGCTATTTGTATTAACAGCTTTTTCAGTATTACACGACGACATTTCGATTTTTCATGTAGCAAAACATTTGACAAACTTTGATGAGGTAATAGATTCTTTTGCAGAAAAGAAAGCACACCATGTAAAGCTGTAGCAAGATTAGAGAGAAAAAAATGCTAAGAGCTAAGGATTGAAGAAATGTGTACTGTCTTGTTTGTCTCTTGTCTTAACTGGTTTTATGTAACCTATATTTAATTCAAAGAGTGCAAATTTTCTAATTCAAAGACTGCAAATTTTCTGAAGAGTTCTTGTTCTCTCGATTACAAATAATGCCATCCAGTATTAATAGCGAGCTAGAGAGAGAGAGAGAGAGAGAGAGAGAGAGAGAGAGAGAGGGGGGGGGGGGGGGGGGCAGGATGTCAAACCGGTTGACTAGGAGCATGAGAGGCACCACAGGGCATTTTAATTCCCACAACCCTGAATATAGTTTTATGGCATCCATTACAAAATATACATGTTTCAATTCCACAGAGCAAAATACAGTGACATGCCATAGAAGAATGCTGTGTGAAGAGGCATGGCACTGCACTTTGGCACACTTAAGATCAAATAACATGTCTTACATTTCCTCGAACGCACATGTTTTATGTATCAGATTCTTCAGATAGATGTGTGCCACAAAATGAACATACTTTTGAAAAGTTGATTTTTTAAAATTTTTGATCTATCGCTCGTTGGAGGGGGGTTGGGGGCGCAATAAAGTATTGTCCCAGTTCGGAAATATCGTAGATCGGGGGCTGATGTTCAGAGCAGTCTGAGTTATAGGGAGAACGTGGGTAGTCTCCATGTGACCTGTGTTTACATTATTTACTGATCTAGCTGCTTTCTCTTTGTGTAATGCTCTCACGTCAAATGAAAACAAAACTGATTTCTGTGGTCGGAAGCTATCAAGCTGATTAAAATACATTCACATAATTACAAAAGGCAAAAATTTGTTATTAGTTTCAGATTTTATTTTATTTCCATCTTTCTGATGGTCAAGCATTAATCCCCTTGCAGAACAATGAAGTTGTTTTTGTCAGTTTGCTAAAGAAATTTGGCTTTTATTAATCTGAGGCAGTCAATGTATTTGAAACGAAGTCTTTAATTCCACACTATTGGCTAGTTTCAACTGTTCGCTGCATTTTAAGTGCACGTTTTCATCTTCTAACACGTATTGTATTATTGGGGGGGGGGGGGGGGGGCGGGAACAACCAAAGGTGAGATAATACAGTACTGGTACTCCAAGAAAATTTACATCCCAAAAACCACACTGAAAAGCTTAATATCACGTCGACGACCACTTCATTGGGAATCTGGACATATGAATGTGCACTTTAAGTATGCACTTTAAATGTGCACATTTTAGTATGGTTCACGAAATTCCGGTGCTCTTGGGGTATCCTCTGATGTCTTGTTTCTTTTATGTCATAATGTAAGATCTTTTATTGTTTTACAATTATGAACATACGGGCCACCTATGTCATCGTAGCTGCGCAAGTGCAGTGGTGCCTGTCATCTGGCGCTCTTTGTCAACTGCTGAAACAAACCTATTTCTAACAGGTTACGGGAAAATATTGCAAATGGTGATTTGAAAAGTGTACTTTCAAAGTAAATTTCCTTTTACGCAAGTTGAACTATGTGCGAGAATGTAGGATGAATTTCTTAAATCACACAGCGTTTGAATCTCATTTAAAAATCAACTCTTTGGTGACGAGCCATTTAGAAGAATTTTGAGCCCAGGAGATCAGACATTTATCTCGTTATTAAAAATTTTACTGGTGTATTCGTGTGATGTATCTTAAAGTGTAACACGCGCAAAAAGATCAACGTTATATGTGGAAGCTTAGCTTCTCTTGCAGCTCATTAACCTTAGAGACCAATATTATACATGAAAGCTTTGCTTTTCTTGTAGTAACACTATGTATATCAATTTAAATCATTAACTTTGCTTGTTTGTGTGTTCACGCTACTTAACAGTGATGTTGCTAATTGACTGACTACATCACTTGTCCTATGCTCTGAATATCCGCCAGCTGGCGAGATCACGTGACACGAGCTGACAGGCTTACAAAAGCGCATCGCAATTGCGATTTCAATGCTTGGGAAAGTAACATGTGGTGTTTGATGGAATTAGAATTTATAATATGCAGGGTACATGTTGCTTAACATCAAAGATCTTACCAAACCATGTCCCCCCCCCCCCGAGTTTCGTTTTCTAAAGTGCCGGGAAATTCTACCCCCGTGTAAAAAACCATAACCATTCAAAAGATACGTTTTACAGTTCTGAGGGGAAAATATACTGTCCCTTAACACAGAAAAAGTGTGTTTTCACCCGGGAGAAAGTGTATTTTTAGTAGGGGAAATCTGGGAAAAAGTCCGGGAAATTTTTTTCTTGTCCGCGTATATGCCCTGAGTGTGTAACGACATACAAGCAGCCCAGCAGCAGCTGTTCCAGTTGACAACACCCAAAGAGTACTTGGTACTTAAGAGGTCCTGACTTTGATGTCCTTACCTATAACTCTGGCACTATTGCTGCTCACTGTTATCTCGTCATGCAGTATTGATCTGCATTGTTTACTGCCAAGTTGTAATGGAGCTATTCTACATTTATAATGTCTTTTATTATTCAGAAAAATATGTTTGAAACTGATGTCCAAGCCTTTTATGCAGTTTTATTGATCCAAGTCAGCAACGAAACAGTATCTGAAATTAGGCATCCACAGTCATTAGCAAGCACCATGAAGCTCCACTGATACTAGAACAAAAACCAGAATTAAATTTGTGAACCAAAAAGACTAATACTATCAGATGTTAACTGAAAAGTAAAATCCACTAATGTTTTATAAAGTTCATTTATGAATTATGCTAACTGGTGTATGAATAACACCAGAATGTTGTTGTTGTGGTCTTCAGTCCTGAGACTGGTTTGATGCAGCTCTCCATGCTACTCTATCCTGTGCAAGCTTCTTCATCTTCCAGTACCTACTGCAGCCTACATCCTTCTGAATCTGCTTAGTTTATTCATCTCTTGGTCTCCCTCTACTATTTTTACCCTCCACGCTGCCCTCCAGTACTAAATTGGTGATATCACTTGATGCCTCAGAACATGTCCTACCAACCGATCCCTTCTTCTAGTCAATTTGTGCCACAAACTCCTCTTCTCCCCAATTCTATTCGATACCTCCTCATTAGTTATGTGATCTACCCATCTAATCTTCAGCATTCTTCTGTAGCACCACATTTCGAAAGCTTCTATTCTCTTCTTGTCCAAACTATTTATTGTCCATGTTTCACTTCCATACATGGCTACACTCCATATACATACTTTCAGAAATGACTTCCTGACACTTAATTCTAAACTCGATGTTAACAAATTTATCTTCTTCAGAAACGCTTTCCTTGCCACTGCCAGTCTACATTTTATATCCTCTCTACTTCGACCATCATCAGTTATTTTGCTCCCCAAATAGCAAAACTCCTTTACTACTTTAAGTGTCTCATTTCCTAATCTAATTCCCTCAGCATCACCTGACTTAATTAGACTACATTCCATTATCCTCATTTTGCTTTTGTTGATGTTCATCTTATACCCTCCTTTCAAGACACTGTCCATTCCGTTCAACTGCTCTTGCAAGTCCTTTACTGTCTCTGACAGAATTACAATGTCATCGGCGAACCTTAAAGTTTTTATTTTTTCTCCATGGATTTTAATACCTACTCCGGATTTTTCTTCTGTTTTCTTTACTGCTTGCTCAATATACAGATTGAATAGCATCGGGGAGAGGCTACACCCCTGTCTCACTCCCTTCCCTTTCAAGTCCCTCGTCTCTTATAACTGCCATCTGGTTTCTGTACAAATAGTAAATAGCCTTTCGCTCCCTGTATTTTACCCCTGCCACCTTCAGAATTTGAAAGAGAGTATTCCAGTCAACATTGTCAAAAGCTTTCTCTAAGTCTACAAATGCTAGAAACGTAGGTTTGCCTTTCCTTAATCTTTCTTCTAAGATAAGTCGTAGGGTCAGTATTGCCTCACGTGTTCCAATATTTCTACGGAATCCAAACTGATCTTCCCAGAGGTCAGCGTCTACCAGTTTTTCCATTCGTCTGTAAAGAATTCGCGTTAGTATTTTGCAGCTGTGACTTATTAAACTGATAGTTCGGTAATTTTCACATCTGTCAGCACCTGCTTTCTTTGGGATTGGAATTATTATATTCTTCTCGAAGTCTGAGGGTATTTCGTCTGTCTCATACATTTTGCTCACCAGATGGTAGAGTTTTGTCAGGACTGGCTCTCCCAAGGCCGTCAGTAGTTCAAATGGAATGTTGTCTACTCCCAGGGCCTTGTTTCGACTCAGGTCTTTCAGTGCTCTGTCAAACTCTTCACGCAGTATCGTATCTCCCATTTCATCTTCATCTACATCCTTTTCTATTTCCATAATATTATCCTCAAGAACATCGCCCCTGTATAGACCCTCTATATACTCCTTCCACCTCTCTGCTTTCCCTTCTTTGCTTAGAACTGGGTTTCCATCTGAGCTCTTGATATTCATACAAGTGGTTCTCCTTTCTCCAAAGGTCTCTTTAATTTTCCTGTAGGCAGTATCTATCCTACCCCTCGTGAGATAAGCCTCCACATCCTTACATTTGTCCTCCAGCCATCCCTGCTTAGCCATTTTGCACTTCCTGTCAATCTCATTGTTGAGACGTTTGTATTCCTTTTTGCCTTCTTCATTTACTGCATTTTTGTATTTTCTCCTTTCATCAATTAAATTCAGTATCTCTTCTGTTACCCATGGATTTCTACTAGCCCTCGTCTTTTTACCTACTTGATCCTCTGCTGCCTTCCCTATTTCATCCCTCAAAGCTACCCATTCTTCTTCTACTGTATTTCTTTCCCACATTCCTGTCAATTGTTCCATTACACTCTCCCTGAAACTCTGTACAACCTATGGTTCTTTCAGTTTATCCAGGTCCCATCTCCTTAAATTCCCACCTTTTTGCAGTTTCTTCAGTTTTAATTTACAGTTCATAATCAATAGATTGTGGTCAGAGCCCACATCTGCCCCTGGAAATGTCTTACAATTTAAAATCTGGACCCTAAATCTCTGTCTTACCATTATATAATCTATCTGAATCCTAGTATCTCCAGGGTTCTTCCATGTATACAACCTTCTTTCATGATCTTGAACCAAGTGTTAGCTATGATTAAGTTATGCTCTGTGCAAAATTCTACCAGGCGGCTTCCTCTTTCATTTCTTAGCCCCAATCCATATTCACGTACTACGTTTCCTTCTCTTCCTTTTCCTACTGTCGAATTCCAGTCACCCACCAGGACTATTAAATTTTCCTCTCCCTTCACTACCTGAATAATTTCTTTTATCTCATCATACATTTCATCAATTTCTTCATCATCTGCAGAGCTAGTTGGCATATCAATTTGTACTACTGTAACAGGCGTGGGCTTCGTGTCTATCTTAGCCACAATAATGCGTTCACTATGCTGTTTGTAGTAGCTTATCCGCACTCCTATTCATTATTAAAGCTACTCCTGCATTACCCCTATTTGATTTTGTCTTTATAACCCTGTAATCACCTGACCAAAAGTCTTGTTCCTCCTGCCACCGAACTTCACTAATTCCCACTATATCTAACTTTAACCTATCCATTTCCCTTTTTAAATTTTCTAACCTACCTGCCCGATTAAGGGATCTGACATTCCACACTCCAATCCGTAGAACGCCAGTTTTCTTTCTCCTGATAACGACGTCCTCTCGAGTAGTCCCCGCCCGGAGATCCGAATGGGGGACTATTTTACCTCCGGAATAGATATGTAAAAGCCTAAGATGCAAATGGGTAAAGTTGCTAAAACTGTAAAAATTCTCAAAGCCACAATTCATAAAAGGCAGTGTCCGAGTGTGCTACTCTCTCAAAACAATTGCAAGTCCTGTTTTGCTACTAAGATGAAAATTGATAGACAGTGACAATACACCCCAAGAGCTAGAGATATCCCACTGGCTGGAAGGCAGTAAGTAAGTCCACAACATGAGACTCGGTCAACAATAAGTCTGCAGTAAGTGGAGGCCAAGTCTTGTGGTGGCAGCTCATAGATTCATCTTGACTTGCAAACCACACTTGCAGCTGCCATACTGCATGCATCTACTTAAAAATGAGGGGTACTTATACAGGCTTGGTGTGTACTTGTTCTAACACCCTATGGCTCAGGCATGAAGTAATCAGGCCACCACACTGCAGTCACAGTGGCTGTCTTTGTGCTGTGTGGTTATCATTTCGTTGCTGGTTTCACATCCGGGCTTGAGATCTGGTAATTGCCTGGCGAAGTAGTGGCAGTTCTTGTCGTATCATTAGGCCACCCCTGGTGTAACAGTGAACAGTGTCTAGTCAACACCAATCTGACTCACTTCCATTACCTCTCGCTTTAGCCGTGGCAGCATAATTACGGTATTTTATGCGAAAAAATAGTGATTGTGCTACAAAGCCATTTGATCTGAAATGTCTAGTTCTTGTTTTTCTTTTGTTGTTACTGTGACAGCTGCTAGTTTTAGTTTTTCATTTGCAGATCAGGCTTTTTCTTATGGAACTATATTGCAATGTATGCTTTGTTGACAGAAAGAACATTTGCTTTCTGTCCTTCCACTTTCCAACAACAGTGCCAACAGATGACACTTTCTCTACCAATTCACGTCTTTTATATTTTTAGTAATTGATAGAAGATGCCTTCTGTTCTTTATCAATGCCCGCACAAAATCTGTCATATTTTGAAGCTGCTGTTTTACGGCGGGAACTGACATGTCGTAGTTAACTGTAACAACTTTTCAATGCTCACCAAAATACACTCCTGGAAATTGAAATAAGAACACCGTGAATTCATTGTCCCAGGAAGGGGAAACTTTATTGACACATTCCTGGGGTCAGATACATCACATGATCACACTGACAGAACCACAGGCACATAGACACAGGCAACAGAGCATGCACAATGTCGGCACTAGTACAGTGTATATCCACCTTTCGCAGCAATGCAGGCTGCTATTCTCCCATGGAGACGATCGTAGAGATGCTGGATGTAGTCCTGTGGAACGGCTTGCCATGCCATTTCCACCTGGCGCCTCAGTTGGACCAGCGTTCGTGCTGAACGTGCAGACCGCGTGAGACGACGCTTCATCCAGTCCCAAACATGCTCAATGGGGGACAGATCCGGAGATCTTGCTGGCCAGGGTAGTTGACTTACACCTTCTAGAGCACGTTGGGTGGCACGGGATACATGCGGACGTGCATTGTCCTGTTGGAACAGCAAGTTCCCTTGCCGGTCTAGGAATGGTAGAACGATGGGTTCGATGACGGTTTGGATGTACCGTGCACTATTCAGTGTCCCCTCGACGATCACCAGTGGTGTACGGCCAGTGTAGGAGATCGCTCCCCACACCATGATGCCGGGTGTTGGCCCTGTGTGCCTCGGTCGTATGCAGTCCTGATTGTGGCGCTCACCTGCACGGCGCCAAACACGCATACGACCATCATTGGCACCAAGGCAGAAGCGACTCTCATCGCTGAAGACGACACGTCTCCATTCGTCCCTCCATTCATGCCTGTTGCGACACCACTAGAGGCGGGCTGCACGATGTTGGGGCGTGAGCGGAAGACGGCGTAACGGTGTGCGGGACCGTAGCCCAGCTTCATGGAGACGGTTGCGAATGGTCCTCGCCGATACCCCAGGAGCAACAGTGTCCCTAATTTGCTGGGAAGTGGCGGTGCGGTCCCCTACGGCACTGCGTAGGATCCTACGGTCTTGGCGTGCATCCGTGCGTCGCTGCGGTCCGGTGCCAGGTCGACGGGCACGTGCACCTTCCGCCGACCACTGGCGACAACATCGATGTACTGTGGAGACCTCACGCCCCACGTGTTGAGCAATTCGGCGGTACGTCCACCCGGCCTCCCGCATGCCCACTATACGCCCTCGCTCAAAGTCCGTCAACTGCACATACGGTTCACGTCCACGCTGTCGTGGCATGCTACCAGTGTTAAAGACTGCGATGGAGCTCCGTATGCCACGGCAAACTGGCTGACACTGACGGCGGCGGTGCACAAATGCTGCGCAGCTAGCGCCATTCGACGGCCAACACCGCGTTTCCTGGTGTGTCCGCTGTGCCGTGCGTGTGATCATTGCTTGTACAGCCCTCTCGCAGTGTCCGGAGCAAGTATGGTGGGTCTGACACACCGGTGTCAATGTGTTCTTTTTTCCATTTCCAGGAGTGTAATTATTCTTAAGCTCCAGCATGACAGTTTCTGCTAAGTTTTTAGGCACGTAATTTATGCAGTCTGTGAGTCACCATATATAGAGATATCCAATGCTATTGGACAGTTTTAAAATCTTAATGTCTTATTTATGACATTTAAGTTTCATCGTCTTTTTTACCTGATTTATTGTCTGTGAAATCAGTGCACTGGAGGAGTTATTGAAAGCAATTTTTGCTCATTATTGTAGACAAAATGTTACTCTTTAACAGGCCATTTGTGCTCCTATAATCTATTGTTGGATATACTATCACCAGTCCCATGTACACAATAATGCCAAAGAATTTGCAAATTTGTTCAGGACTCATTTCTTTCCAATAATTCATGATCTCCCAATGTCCTTCAGACTCCAAACCCACCACTTCATTCCTTATACTCCTTATGGATTCTATCCTGTCTCTCAATTACTTTTTCTTTGAAGTGATGTTTTCTTGACCTGGACTCAGGGCCAAGACACAATATCAACATTCCTTCACAACCGCAACTTCTCTCCAATGTGCTTCACAAGGTCCTCTTCTACCCAACACACTAACTTACTGAACAATGACCTCAACCTCTCTGATGGCTTCATTCACACCTCTGTCCACATTAAACTTACTAACCACCAATAGCACCTGCATTTCAATAGCTGCCATTCCTTCCACACGAAAAAGTCCCTCCTGTACAACCTAGCCATCCACGGACGATGTGTATGCAGTAGCGAGAACTGCCTTGCCCAGTATGCTGAAGGTCTCATGAAGGCCTTCAAAGACAGGCAATAGCCCCTCCCTTCGCCCCAGACTTAGTTCAAAAACAGATTTCCCACACCATATCATCACACACTCCCAATCCTCCCAACACCTCCAAGAATCATCCACAAAGGAGTGCCCCCCCCCCCCCCCCCGTTGTCAGACACCATAACCCTGGACTGTAACAACTGAACCATATCATTTACCATGGCCTTGATTATCTCTTATCATGCCTTGAAATGAGGGACATCCTACTATTAAAGTGGTGTTCTGTTACACCCACTCTACACATCATCCTATATTTAGTCTATCCCTATGTCACTCCCACTCCCAACCCTTGCCACAGGGATCATATCCCTGCAGAGACCCAAGTGAAAGACCTGCCCAATCCACCCACCCAGCACCTCCTACTCCAGTCCTGTCTCTGGGTTATCCTACCCCATCAGAGGTCAGACTACCTGTGAAAGTACTCACGTGATACAGCAACTCTGCTGCAATCACTGGACAGCTTTTTACGTAGGCGTGACTACCAAACAGCTGTGCCCACCAATATTAATGGTCACCATCAAACTGTTGCCAGGAAGTTGACTGCAATATATGGCTCAGCACAACATGCTAAATTACAATGGCTGCTTGACAACATGGGCCATCTGGATCCTTCCCTCTACCACTAGCTTCTCTGAACTACGCAGATGGGAGTTATCCTTAAAAAATACTCCACTCCCATAATTGTCCCAGCCTCAATCTCTGGTAACTTAGTTTCCCTGTATCCTCCACCCAACAGTTGACCCTTCCTCCATTATCATACCACCTCTCAAGTCATGTAACGTTCACCATGTACCACTCTCAACTGCCTCTGACAACCATGCATCACATTACTAGTGTGTACACCTGCCATCCCTTCCCCCCTGCATTTCTAGTTGGCAAACTGGCTCCCTCCGAGCTGCTAGCCACAAACCCCCCAATCCCTCTCCCTGCCTCTCTGTACCCATCCCGCCTGACATTAGCCCCACTGCAACCTAGCCCTCCTGCTAGCACTGTTAGCCCATCCAGCACCATGTAGTGGCATACACATGTGTATATATTTGTGTCGTCATTTTACTCCACCTCGTTTTCTTTCTTTTCGTATGTTGTCGATAGACAACTCAATGCTTCTAATTTTGAGTTCGTGGTCTCCTTTAATCCAAAAAAATATTTTGATCATACACTTTGATTTACATACTTACCATCTAAACATTGCATTGTATCTGTTGGTCTTAGTCACAATCAATTAATTACCCCCTTTTTAAAAAAATCTGTTGAGAACTTGGGTGTGGTTTCACAGCACACTTCTCTGTAGAATCTAAGGAATTATTATTGATCTATAAGTACAAGCCCCTTTAAATGAATACTAGTGACAGTGACAATGACAGTGTGCTGTGACTGGACGAGGACCAATCAATCTCTTGCCATTACTAACACAATTGTTGTCATTCTGCTTTCACCAACAGTTGTATCAACAATCACATCATCTTCATCTGAATAATTATGGATACTCTACATTTGATTCCTCCAATATACTCAGTAATTCATCGTCAGTGACACCACAAATTTTTCAGCATTTACTATTTCGTAATGTCCCAGTGTTTGATGATACAAAATCCATTTATGTTATACAATAACAATGCAGATACCATTGTTCAGAACAAGACCTAAATTATTAGTCCGCTTTAGTATGAATATATAGTGATGTTGAAACTTCACAACAACTTACGTGAAAGTAAACTATGGGACAAAAAAAGTTAAAAACATTCAATATGTTATTGTACCCGATTCCCTGTGCATTCTCAACAGAATCATGAAATGTACAGCAAAGAGGTAAGTACAAAGCCACAGCTGAAACTAAGACTCAGCTGATATCATCTCACTAACACAAGAACGCTCCTACAGGCCACATAATGTCTACGTTGTATGTTTCATCAACAAACTTCATGTGACTGATTCTAAGTAAAAGGCAACCATTCACCTATAGTGGACTGATGTATGGAGCATAACATACATAACAGAAAAAAGTATTCATACTAGCTTTCAAGCCCTTGCTGGACTGATTATTGAAAACAGGTGCCTGAGTTGAAGTGGGGAGAGAAGCACGAGGCAAGGAGGGGTTGGTGTGAGTCAAGTCTTTCGACAGATGACTTGGTGGTTGCACAACAAAATGAAAGGATTTCAGAGGGTAAAGCATCTATGAGATATAGAGAGAGGGGAAGGAGAAGAAAGGGAGTTGTAAGAGAAGGGGAGGGTGTGTGCTAGCCCATATATGTCTTCTGTCTGGACAGAAACCAGAATGGAAAAGGTAAGGCAAGGCAAGGCAAGGCAATGAGAAACAGGTTAGTGGGGGTTTAGACCAGGCTCTCGATAATCGATACTATCTTGCTGGGGAAGTGCGCAAGAGCTTGAAAGCCAGTGTGAATATCATACATCAGTCCACTACAAGTGAGTGGTTGCCTGTCCAAAGATATGTTGTCCTAAACAAAGTGGAGTACCCTGTGCCCTGTATAGGTTCTACTGGTGGCCTTCTGACAGTCAATGTTTCAAGCGGCAAAATTCAGATTTTAATTTTACATTTGAACAGGTCATCATCATCATTTTCAGGCAAAAAGTAAAATGAGTGTTATTTTAAAAAGAAGAAAATGACTTGTTCTTTTCATTGAAAACATTAAGCATTTCATTCCTCTACTGGCAAATTAAATAAACAGAGGACCAGGAAGAGCTAAATATCTACACTGTTTCGAAAACAGTTTTAATTTGTCACACATAATGAAATTCCTTTGCATTTTGTAGCTACACAGTATTTATGAAGCTTATGGAAATTACATGTATCACAAGAAACCTACACTGTGGCTGGTAGAGAACAGAGAGAAAAATTCAAGCTAACTTTAAGAAGAAGAATGGTAATAAGTAATTACAGTTGGCAAAATATGAATAAAAGAAAAAAGAAAATTGTAAACAAAAAGCTATGAAGAATGGGTCATCCAACAAAAAAGGAAATAATAATACATGTGAAGGAGGAACAAATGACAGAGAAATGCATGCTATAAATTGTGAGGTGTGCAAATGAGGTCTATAAGCATTTTTAACTGTAGCCCATTATTATCCAGACAGATAAATACAGATGAAGAGCCCTCTTCAGCAAGTAGATTGATAGCAAAGCAAGAAGTGTAAGATGTGAAGAGGGGGGGGGGGGGGCACAGTATATATTTGTGATAGACAGGTTTGACAAAGACGTTTTGAAAGGCAAGATTGATGAAGATCATTTAAGTCACACATTGAACATTTTTAAACTATTTCATCAGTGAATACTGTAGCCTTGGTAAAATAATCCTTTTATTGCTTCTGAGCAGGATGATTACAACAGTGATCGATCCTGTATTGATCTGAACACCACATGCTTCACAAGGCATGATCATATTTAAAGCAATATACCCTTTGCTTTCTTTCAAACAGATAATACAGTCAGGAGTACACTGTTCTTATACTTCTCCTCCCCTTCATGATAACAATGACAACCAAGATTAAGTGTTCAAGTTGGACAGCATGATTAACAGGCACTCAGGTCAATGCAAGGAAGGAATGGCTGTAAACAAAGTTCGTGTAACACTACACACAACATATTGGTGTTGTGGCCCACAAATCGTTGTGTGCTGCTTCCTTTTAAAATGTTGGGTCAAAATATTTGGGATGCTTATTTAATTTTATGGCCCAAGTATACATTTGTCTCCTTTCATTGTACCTCAAACACTATCAGCTACAAATCATTTGCCTTTAAGAAAAGAAGACCATTGTTTACGTAAAAAATTTAATGGATATATATATATATATATATATAGATGATGAGACTTACCAAACAAAAGCGCTGGCAGGTCGATAGACACACAAACAAACACAAATATACACACAAAATTCAAGCTTTCGCAACAAACTGTTGCCTCATCAGGAAAGAGGGAAGGAGAGGGAAAGACGAAAGGATGTGGGTTTTAAGGGAGAGGGTAAGGAGTCATTCCAATCCCGGGAGCGGAAAGACTTACCTTAGGGGGAAAAAAGGACAGGTATACACTCGCACACACACACATATCCATCCACACATACAGACACAAGCAGACATATTTAAAGACAAATCTTTAAATATGTCTGCTTGTGTCTGTATGTGTGGATGGATATGTGTGTGTGTGCGAGTGTATACCTGTCCTTTTTTCCCCCTAAGGTAAGTCTTTCCGCTCCCGGGATTGGAATGACTCCTTACCCTCTCCCTTAAAACCCACATCCTTTCGTCTTTCCCTCTCCTTCCCTCTTTCCTGATGAGGCAACAGTTTGTTGCGAAAGCTTGAATTTTGTGTGTATATTTGTGTTTGTTTGTGTGTCTATCGACCTGCCAGCGCTTTTGTTTGGTAAGTCTCATCATCTTTCTTTTTAGATATATTTTTTCCACGTGGAATGTTTCCCTCTGTTATATATATATATATATATATATATATATATATATATATATATATAGTTATTTTCATTGAGCAACTACACTACTTAGCACCTTAAAAAGTACTTGCAATTACTGGATTTTCAAAAATGTTGCTCATATTATTTAACAAAATAATTTTGTTTTAATGCAGAATTATTTTAATATTACACTTCTTTGGAATGAAGTTAAAAGACAATTTTTAAATATATCCTTCTCTCCCACCTGTCAGGTATAAACTGGTAACAATGTAACAAGTTAATATCCAGTTATAATTAGTATTTTAATTCAACAGACTATCTTTGGCACGACCATTCAGTGAACATGTTCCATATCTAAACAAATGCATCCTGCTACATTCCTTTCAGTTTTTACTGCACACAAATATATTTGTCATAAAGCCTCTAAGGAAATAAAAGATCTTTAAAACAGTTATAAGAAAAAAAAATTACAAAACTATTCCATTACTGCATTAATAGTAATATCTATTCACTTTAAAAACTTTTATGTGGCAAAACAACCTCCACAGAAAGCTACAAATGAGAATGAAACAGTTCACATATGTAAAGTTTATGCTAATGAGCTACAAAACATAACTACAAATACAAATCTAACTGCATACATTGCAATTATTTCAGAGGAAAAAGTCTGGCAATTTCTGTGACACAGAATGCAATATCACACAGTTGCCACCACGAAGTAGATTTTACTTCAAAAAATGACAATCTCTCTCTCTCTCTCTCTCTCTCTCTCTCTCTCTCTCTCTCTCTCTCTCTCTCACACACACACACACACACACACACACACACACACAATCTAAAATCAATTTTCACTGTTTGCTTTTCTTTTTTAAATATTCTAACACTACTTCAAAACCAGTAATGAGACATGAGTCCACAAATCTCCTTATTAGAATCCATACAGATTTCTAAGTAAAAGAAATCAAGCTGAAATGACTTGGCAATACTGCAGTCTTTGTCATGCATGACTTTCCTGAAATAGAATATTTAAGGATATAGTATTAGAGATTCTCATTCACAAATGCAGATCAATACTGATGAAATGCTCCACTGAGATATGTCAGTTATAGCAGAAATGATGCAATTATTACTT
Source organism: Schistocerca nitens (assembly GCF_023898315.1). Lineage (NCBI taxonomy): Eukaryota > Metazoa > Arthropoda > Insecta > Orthoptera > Acrididae > Schistocerca > Schistocerca nitens. The sequence goes on along the minus strand of NC_064614.1, from coordinate 487,046,874 downwards.
TATATTAAATAAAAGTTTGTTTCTACACTATCCTTTCTCCTTGCAACAACTTACATTAACATAGTACTATATAAATCTTCTTGGTTATCCTATCTACAAATAAAGATTAAATTTGTGAGAAACAGTAGTCAATTTTTTTTTTCATTCCACATGAACACACTTGTTAGCTGTGATCTCAAATATATGGACTAGCATAACCAGTTTTACATCTGTCAGAGTGTTTATTTTACTTAATTCGATAATTATGTTGGCCATATATACTTTCGCAATATACAAGAAGTAAACAAATTCTTTATTTTGAAATCCCAAAATTTTGGATAAAATTTTAGTTTTAATAGCTCGTGGATCTTATTTGCTTTTGTGAGAAAGAGTTTAAATAGTGTTTTTGCACACTGATCTCACTACAATCCAAAATTATACTTGGGGGTGATTTAAAATGCCAATACTGTAATTAGTGAACATTCCATAACTGAAACAACAGAAAATAACTTTAAAACACATAGGAACGGGGAAAGGGCAAATATGCTACAAAACTGAAGACAAGGACAGGCTGTTAGATAACAATAGTAACAATAATAAATGATGATATATTGGCCAACAAAATTTTACAACTTTGAGATGGTTGCAAAAATGATTAAAACAGAGAAGCTATCTGCAGAGGCATCGAATAGATAACAGAGGGGATAAATTGACCTTCATTTTCATTGTGCCTGCAACATGTGGATATTTTATGTGCATTTTACTAAACATCTACTGAAATGAAATGCAGGTATAACAAATATACAAATGTTTAATATAATTGAAGAATTCCAGGATAAATCATAGCTTGTATTCACACAGGGCTGAATTGTTTCATAACTTGTTTCCAAACAAAATATTCCAAATGCAACACAACAAACAAAACATTTAACAATAAAGCTATGTTTCATATGGTCTTGGACGACTTTATGATCATAAGCTGTTGGCGATTCTTTGTCAAAATACTGCAGTTTCTGAGAATTCAAAACTAGAAATTTTAGAAGCTAAGAAAGGTAGATCACATAACTAATGAGGAAGTATTGAATAGGATTGGGGAGAACAGAAGTTTGTGGCACAACTTGACCAGAAGAAGGGATCGGTTGGTAGGACATGTTCTGAGGCATCAAGGGATCACCAATTTAGTATTGGAGGGCAGCGTGGAGGGTAAAAATCGTAGGGGGAGACCAAGAGATGAATACACTAAGCAGATTCAGAAGGATGTAGGTTGCAGTAGGTACTGGGAGATGAAGAAGCTTGCAGAGGATAGAGTAGCATGGAGAGCTGCATCAAACCAGTCTCAGGACTGAAGACAACAACAAGAAGAAGAAAGAATATGCGAATAGTACCTCTAATTTTTAAATAACTGATTTTCAAAGAATGAAAAACAGGTCTGAGAACAGTTACCCTGAATTATTTTTATATGGATATGCCATCCACTACTACTACGATGGGTGATTCGCAGCTGTATCTACAAGTGACCAATAATAAAGAAATAAATAAATAAGAACAAAAGAAAAACAGAAGTATAAAAATTATAGAAAACGATAAAACAAGCAGATGTATGATATGAATACACAGAGATACAGTCTTATATTGAAGTAAGTATGAAGGTTAATTTGTGATTTAATTGCACTGTTCTTCCACGTCTTTATCATATGTTTTTTTGTAGTTTTCCAGCACATTTTTGCCTTGACTTCTTTTCTAGTTTCCACTGTATTTTCTCTTCTTCTGTCTTTCTATCAGGATGGAGATTTAGAAAATGACTTCAATTTTATTTGCTAAGTTTTATGTGATATATCCTACACTCATCCAACATACATTAAAATAAATGGAGCATAACTGTGTTGCAATGTAGTTTAGCATTTATGACTGTCATCTTAATTAATCTAAAGGTTTTATGGAAGCCTAACTGGAGAACGAAATCCTTTGACTATAGTATTTTTGGCATTAACCATTTTATTTAATTCACGCGGATGACTACATACACATACCAGCCCAATCAGTCATCTCTTTCCTGTGATGATGGTGACCATATATCGTACACAAACTCTGCAGTTGGAGTTACCCTGGTGCTCATATTTAATAATTATAAATGATTGAGTTTTATATGCAAAAAGTATAGATTGCTATTCACAGCATAGAGGAGGAGCTGACTCACAGAAAGACACAAAGAAAAGATTGCTAAACTTTTAGCTTCCAGAAAAAAAGTCCTAATTTGGAAGCAGAAAAACAAACACACACAAACTGTCACTGTCTATGCCCAAGTGACTGCTGCTTCTGGAGGAGGACTTTTTTTTAAAAGATAAAAGTTTAGTAGTCTTTTCATTGTGTGTGTCTGCAAGTCAACACTTGTTATGTGTGATTACTAACAATCTATCTTTTTATATTGTTGTTATTCCATCCCGGAATTTCCATTGAGTTTTACACGTACAATTTTGCAGCATCTTACAATTACTTACAAAGCTATAAAGGATTTTTTTTTTTTGCAAGAATGATCTCTACTTTGCACTGATTACCGTACAACAAGATCTGTACTGACTTGTTCCAATGCTTTCATACTATAATACACATTTGCAGTGCAGCCCTAGGAGATGGACGATATGCTCCTGCTCTCACCCCTGCTCTGTGCAGTACTTTCATCTTGAAGGTTATGAAGGTGGGGATAAATGCACTAACAGAGAAAGAAAGACAACAACAAAGTTCCATCATCATGGCCTCAGACAGACCAAACGGGACCAACTAACGACCGTGTCATCCTCAGCTAATGGCATCATTTGGGTGCATTATAAAGGGAAATGGGGTCAGCACACCTCTCCCCTTTCAATGTCAACTTCAGAGACCTTGTAATGCTTCTGATCATTCAAGCACTCCTTAACTGGCATGGTGAGGCTCAGTGGACTCTGGTGCAGTTGTTCCACCAAGGAAAAGTCCTTGGCAGTATTGGGAATTGAATCCGGGACCTCTAGATGGCACTCAGCCACACTAACCACTCAGATATGGAACCGGACAACAGAGAAAGAAGTAGAGAGAAAATACCAACTGGGTATTTCATCAGCCAATTCACAGTAATAACAAACTGAGATCGTTTGGCAGTTACAGGCATTCACATAATGCTGGGCAACTCTTCACAGCAAACAGATGACAAACAATATTGATTAAAAAATTATAAACAAAAAACTACACAAACAGAAGTTGTTGTTTCAATGTCATAATAAAACCCAAATGCGGGAAACGTTCACACCTTTTTGTTTTTTGTTAGTTATTCTCTGCAACTACAAAACAATTTTTTGTTTAATGATGGTAATTTTATGCATACAGCTGCTGTTTATACAGGCACCATAGCATCAATTCTAAACTGAGCAGATTTGGCACAATAACCTCCATTTTTATAAAAGTATTTAGAACTGTCTTTTGCAGTGAAACAAATCAGCCCATTAAAGGTAGAATATTAGCAGCATTCCAAGCAATTAATATTACAATAAATTATATAGATTCTGTTGAAAATGTATTCTGACTGCACAAATGTTGTATATACCGGGGAAAAAGTTGTTCACTGGTCTATCCTGGCACATAAATGGTGGATAACATCATCTGATTTATAACTATACTGAGAATGGCATTCAAAATTACTGTGGTAAATGCTGCAAAACTGAACTGATTGACAGGCAATGACAAACACACCAACTGTTCACAGCTAAGCTACACCATTACCAACCCTGTTGAAAATAGGGCGCTGTAAAATCTAACATGTCCTTACAACCTACCCATCACAGTCGGTAATGGAAGCAGCATAGATTTGTAATGTTGATTCAGCTGTTCAAATGCCCCCTAGCGTTCCAAAGAAGGAGGGGCAGACAGTGTTAGTCATTTCTTCTTGTCCTTTCTTGAAGCTTGTCTGTTCTCTGCAAGTGGCGCAGGGGCAGTCGGGACAATAGGGACAGAAGCACGCTGGTCTTCCATGCGACCAGACTGCAAACGCATAATGAGTGAGAAAAAGTCTTCATCAGGAACAGTAGCACCTCGAGCGGCAGAGTGTGTTCGAGCTTCTCCTTCAGTTTCATTATCATCAGTGGGCAGAGAACTGCGTTGGTCCTCTAACCTGGAACTCTGGAGAAGAAAAAAAATAAAATAAAAAATATCATAAGTTAGTATAATGAATACATCAATGTATTTACTTCACATAATTGTGATAATTCAGTTGCCCCTATTGGCATTAATCAAGACATCAATAAATTCTTAAAAATTTCTAAAGTAAATTAAGTAAAAAAGCTCTACTTGTTTAGTTATGTTAGTTTGTAACACAGCATAAATGCAACATCTCGTGCAATTTCCTGGTTCCAGAACAACTTTGTGCCTGAGTTAAAGTGAAATGTGAACAGATGTTGAATATTGTACAAGTAGGACAGAAGCAATTGAGCTGCCAACACCCCACACAAAAAAGAATGAAAACTTTGCCAGCTTTTGGACAATTCCTTTAACGAGCTACAGTTGTGTTGGCTGAGCAACACATGTGCGCACCTACACTGAGCCCGGTAAATACACAATACCAGGACTGCAGTTCTGCAGATAAGACTGGGGTGAAGAGTTATATCAAGTGGGATATGGTAGACAGACAAAAGAGTTGGGAAGGAGGAGGAGGAGGAGGAGGAGGAAGACAAGTTAGGGAAGAGTGGCTAATGGTTCACAGGGAGGCAGCAGGTGTCCAGGAGGGAGAGGCAGCTGTTGCACAGTATAGGAATGTGGCATACGGGCATAGGAGCCATGGAGTTTGTGTGGTGCACAATGATGATGACATGAAGGAGTACAATGGGCATCACAAGAGAGAGAGGAAGAGCAGCCTGTAGGGCAGACAGTGTGGATGCTTTGGGTTAGTGGAGACTGAAGTTAGGAGGATTACAGGAACAAAAAATGTGTTGCAAGGTAACTCCAATCTATGCATTACAGAAAAGCTGGTGCTGAGGGGAAGGATCCAGATGGCATGGGTTGTGAAGCAGTTAATGACACCAGGCATATTGTGCTCGACAGTGCGCTCTGCCACTGGGTTCACCCTGTTCGTGGCCACAGTTTAATGGCGATCATTGAGTCTGGTGGACAAGACCACACAAAATTCTGTGCAGAAATTGCAGCGGAGTTGGTATGTGACTTGGCTGCTTTCACAGATGGTCCTGCCTCTGATGGGTTAGGATAAGGCTATGACAGGACTAGAGAAGGATGTTCTAGGTAGCAGAATCGGGCAGGACTTCACAGGCGACCCTGCCTCTGATGGGATAGGGTAAGCCTGTCACAGGGCTAGAAGAGGACGTGCTGGGTGAGTGAATTGGGAAGGTCTTAGGACATGACTCATGTGGCAAAGGGTTGAGAGTGGGAATTGGAGTGATATGGGGAAGGATCAGGATGTTATGTAGGTTGGGTAGGTGGCTTACTACTACATAAGGAGTTATGGGAAGGAATGAGGGGAGTATGATCCTCATTTTTGCGCATGATGATAGATAGTCAAAGCCCTGGCAAGGTAGATGATTCAATTGTTCCATTTCAGGAAGATATAGGGCGATGGGGGTTCTCCTTTGCAGCTGGTTCTTAAGGGTGGTAGGAGGGTTAGAAATATGTGAGGATACGGTGTGAGAAATCAGTTTGCAGACTAGGTTTTGGAGACAAAGCCTGTCTGTGATGTCCATTGTGAGACTTTCAGCATGCAGGGCAGGGAAATTCTATATACTGTAAATATGTCATCCGCTGGTGGGTGGGCTATATGGGAGGGACTTTTTGGTGTGGAAGGGGTGACAGCTGTCAAAATCCCAGTATTGTTGATGGTTAGAGGGCTTGGTATGAATAGAAACTGAAACCCCTTGTCTGGTTCAGGTTCACTGACAATATCTTCATAACCTGGGTAAAGGGCTGAGGCACATATTCTCATTCCTTCACAGCCTCAACACCTCACCCATTCCCTTCATCTGGTCTTCCTCAAACCAGCATGCTACTTTCCTGGGCGTTGACCTCCACCTCAGATGAGCCATATCAGTCTCACTAACCATCAAGAATACCTACATTTCCTGGGCACCAGTGGATGACATATATGCAATGACCAAATTCCCCTGTCCAGTATGCAAAAGGTCTCACAAAGGCCTTCACAGATAGGCACTATCCCCAAAACTAGTCCACAAATGGGTTTCCTGAACCTTCCCCCTCACACATCTAATCTTCCTACGACCATAAAGAACCCAATATCATTCCACACTGGAGCAACTGAACCATGTCCTTCCTAGGACTTCGGCTATCTATCTTAACGCCTGAAAATAAGGGACATCCTACCCACAGTCCATCCCAACCAACCTGCACAACCTAGTCCATACCTAAGCTGCTTCCCCTCTTAAATCCAAGGCACAGGGTCATGTCCCTGTGGAAGACTTATATGCAAGACAGGCCAATTCAACCAACCAACACATTCTACTCTAGTCTTGTCACACATTTATCCTATCCTGTCAGGGGAAGGCACCTGTGAAAGCAGTCATGTCATATACCAGCCTTGCTGCAATTTCTGCACATCACTGTATGTGGGCACAGCCACCAACCAGCAGCCCATCAGGATGAATGGCCGCTGCCAAACTGTGGCCAAGAGCAGACTTGACCAAAACATGCTAGAGTTCAATGGCTGCTTCACAACCCATGCAATGTGGATCATCCTTCCCCTGCACCTGCTTTTCTGAACTATGTAGTTGGGAGTTATCTTTGCAACACATGCTTCTTGGGTGTAATCCTCTGGCCTCAATCTCCACTAACCTACAGCACCCACTCCACTCCCCAAAAGTTTCCTCCTCTTCTGTCCTGTCACCCCATCCCCCATCCACTTCATGTCACCATTATTATGCAACACACAAACTCTCCGGCTCCGGTACCTGTGCGCCACATTCTTATCCCATACACCTGCTGCCTCCCTCCAAACCATCAGCCACCCTTACCCAACTCCTCCCCCTGCTACCCACCTCTTTTCTACCCAATCAACCTGACACAATCCCTCATCCCAATCTACCTCCAGATCTGCAGTCCCGGCACTGCATTTTCAGCCAACAAAATGTAGCTGCTCAGCTGTGTGTGTGTGCGCGCAAACTTGCATTCTAGCTTGTTAAAGGATTCACTCAAAAGCTAGCAAACTTTTCATTCTTGTTCGTATTGCCATTGATGACTCAATGGTTGCCCTATTCAGTGAGTTGTGCTAACTTTCCCCATCATATTTTCAGAAGGAAAGGAGTCATTCATAGCCTTGAAGCAGAAGACATACAGAATATTCTTATGCGGACTCTTAATAATAAGGATGAGACACTGAGTCACTGATTGGCACATAAACTTTACAGAGAACATTACTAGATTTTGGGTAAATCTTCCGCAAAGCTATAGAATACACATACACTTACAGATACATCTGCATGGCACTGCAGTTTGAGACCTCAGTTCCCTTTATGTGCCAATCAATAAGTCACAACCTCAACTATTTGGTGAATTGTTACATTCTTTTCCCTGTTGTTTGTTTTAAATAGTTCAGTCCGTAGTTAGCCTCCACTTATGAACCACAAAGAGTGTACACCATTTGTTTGTGTATTTTATTCTAACTAAAAGTGAGTTACTTATTTAGATTTTTCTGTATGCTTTTATAGTTTAATTCTTAAATTCCTTATGTGTTTGTTTTCTTAAGGGGTGCAGTATTGCATTTTAGCAATTGTGTAATGTACACTTAATGCTACATGCAGTGCCCCTGTGATTTGCTCTGAGCTGCTGGCTAACCTTTTACAGAGCTCATTCAGGTGCCAGCCTCCATTCATGAACCACCACGAGAGTACATTGTGTCTGCCAGCATAAAGTGAACTAATCTTGGAGAGAAGTTCATATTTTTAAGTAGCTTGTGTTACTGTTTTTAACAAGTTGGCAGGAAAAATCTTGTCTAAGGGACAACAGGATTAGATTTTATGTTTTTTTGCATGTACTGCCTTCATTTGAATTTTAGCAGTAGGTTGGATAGGGTGTATTCATGCTACGTTTTACACAAGAGGAGCTGGCTGCAGTTCGCAAATAGCTGAAGATATTGGCTGCACTCAGCTGTATGCAAGCTTTTATTTTGGGGTGTAGCGATGATAAAGAAGCTAGTACATAGCATGGGCTGCCTCAAGTGTCTCGTGTTTCACCCAAGGACTCTGCTTCCAATGCATCTTACAGCTTACTCAACACGGTGGAACCATGCTCACTGCATACTGAGTGGCACGTTGTAATGCGCTTACATCACTTGAGGCCAACTATCACAGTGGTAAGTGACTGTCCGGCCTCACTCATTCACCCTGTGGCTCAGGTTTGTAGTTATTGGGAACTCTAATGTTAGGTGCGTTATGAAGCCCCATACAGGAGTAGCATTCAGGGTTGCGAAGAAATCCAATGTGTGCTTGGTATGTCTTCCAGAGCAGCCTCATCCGAGATGTGCAGAAGGCCCTGCCTGCAGCTATCAAGGATGCAAGGTGCAGTAATCTTCCAGTTGTGGCTCACGTCAGTACCAATGACAACTGTTACTTGGTTCTGAGGCCATCCTCAGTTTGCATGTGCGGCTGACAGAGCTGGTGAAGATAACTAGCCTCACTCATAGGGTGAAAGGAGAGCTTACAATTTACAGAAGCGTACACAAAATTGATCAGAGTCTTTTGGTTTGGAACCGAGTGGAGGGTCTCAACCAGAGGCTCCATCAATTCTGTAATGATCTTGGATGCAGATTTTTGGACCTGAGGGTGGAGAATTGTAGGGCTCTCCTTGATAGATCAGGAGTCTATTACAAAGAGGAAGCAGCTGTTCGAATAGCAGGGTACTTGTGGAGTGCACCTGGGGATGTTTTGGCTAGGCAATAACTCCATCCACTGATGAACACTCACCAGTTGACATGCAAAGAGGAAAATCAAGCTGTGAACAGAGTATAGACACTTCGGATATCAAATTTTTAACAGTAAATTGCCGAAGTATTGGTAACAATGGTCCTGAATTTACTGACATCAGCTAGTTTGACAACCCACAAGCAACAGACATACAGCTCAACTAAGACTGACATTATCTACAGTGTCAGTACAGACTGCACTCATACCTCAGGATTGCAGTATGTCTTAACTCATATGTGATTATGATATATAGTAAGCAATATTCATTCTACCAATGTCAGCAGAATGTAATTTTTAATAAGTAATGTTATGTACTACTGTTTGTTTTGTCTTTGATTGTTTCATGTATGAGTGGGAGCAGACAGAAGCATGATGAGAATTTCCTATGCAGGCACTGCTCTCAAGGTATTGGCCAACATTACCACATTACTGATCAGCCCTGTACTGGAGAGGTAAACCACTTGCGTTGTGGAGGATTCCTGTGCTCATTATTTCATTATGTCATAATTTGTTGTAATCGAAAAACAATGTCTTGTAATAACATTCAGTTCAGTTACTGCTCATCTTGAACCATGATAACTTGAGGTCATATCACATCGTACATTTCAAATGCTGGGAAGCCCAGGTTGGAATATCAACAATTATGGAAAGGACAGATTGATAAAGATGACATGTTGAGTTGCAAACAGGCACAACAAACAGATTTAACACATTAAGCTTTTGGGGAAAGCTGCCATGACGAAACAGAGGCACACTCGCGCATTCACACAAGCAAGAACACCTCACACACACACAGACCGCTGTCTCTCTGGCTGCTCAGGCCTGAGCAGCCAGAGATAGTTGTCTTGTGTGTGTGAGGTGTGCCTGCTTGTGTGAATGTGTACATGTTTCTCTTTCCTGATGAAGGCTTTGGTCAAACGCTTAACATGTAATGGGCTCTTTGTTGTGTGTCTGCAACTCAACATGACATGAAGATAAGAAATCTGTGTCAAGAGATTTCTGCTTTACAACAAACATGCCTGTATTGAGTGTTTTTATTTGATAGGGTTTTGTACTTTCTTCTTTCATCGATCAACTGAAGTATTTCTTCTGTTACCCATGGCTTCTTCACAGTTACTTTCTTTGTACCCATGTTTTTCTTTCTTTATAGAGATGTCCATCCCTCTTCAACTGCACTGCCTACTGGGCTACTCCCTATTTCTGTATCTACAGCCCTAGGGAACTTCAAGTGTGTCTCGTCATTCTTTAGTACTTCCGTATCGCACTTCTTTGCATACTGATTCTTCCTAACTAATCTCTTAAACTTCAGCCAACTCTTCATCACAATTGTATTGTGATCTGAGTCTATATCTGCTCCTGATATGCCTTACAATCCAGTATCTGATTTTTGGAATCTGTCTGACCATGATGTAATCTAATTGAAATCGTCCCCTATCACCCGGCCTTCTCTAAATATACAACCTCCTCTTGTGAATCTTGAACAGAGCATTCGCTATTATAATAATGAGTTTATTGCAGCCGAATATCCATACAAATTCAAAGTACAATGATAATAATAAACGAAATTAGAAATTTTATATATTGTGATTTGCAAGACTGTGTCTTCTTGGTATAGAGTTCTATATGGTAATGTTTGCATATTTGATGACACAGTTCACACTCACACACTGTGTTTGGTTCATGATATGATGTGTTGTTGACAATAAGGTGGTGGAAAACATGGACTGCCATTCTGGTGATCATGTGTCTCATTTCGAAGTTTTCCTTTGTCCATGTTCGGTCAATCATTGCACCTGTGCTGTAAAATTTTGGAGGTATATCTTCCCTTTTTTCCTTCAATTTTTTAATTAGACTTTCCAAAGAGCTGCTGTTGGGTAGCATCAGGTTTGTCCATAGGTCTTCAATGAGAAAGGGTTCCCACGCCAGCAGGTATACAAGCCTGGATCATGCTGCTTTGGACAACCCTATTGCTTTCTTTATGTAGGCCACCTTCACTCTTTTTAGTGTCATCAGGCTCTTCACTTTAAGACGTGATCCGATAATTTCTATGCCGTACATCTGTATTGGAAGATTTTGGCTCTGAATAGTGCCATTGCTGTCTCTAGGCTCTGATGTATTTCATGGTTTGCCATTATTGCTTGCATTGCTTTCTCTGTTACGTGTTTTGTGAAACATTTTGAAGTTGTTTGTATTGTGACCCCTAGGTACTTGAAGTCTGGTACAATCTTCAGTTTTCTCTCCTATATGAAGATCTCAGCTCTTCCTCCATTTCTGAGTATCATCACTTCTGTTTTCACCACATTTATTTTGAAGCCACGTTTGACACATCAATCTTCCATATCGTTCATTGCTTCTTGTAATTTTGCAATGTCCTCTGCGCCTATTACAATATCGCCTGCATATGCATATAAGATTACAGCTTCTCTTTGAGGTTTTCTTACAATTTCTTCCACTGCAAGGATAAATCAAGGACTCAGTGGGTCTCCCTGTAGTACTCCATTTGAATGGTGTATCGGTTCCAAGAGGGAGAAGTTGTCTGAGATACTTATTTTGTTCCATTGCAGTATTGTGCTTATGATTTGTGTCCATATATTGTTTTCTCCCAGGGTTTCCTCTGGTTTTTTGGTCGTTAATTTTCTCTTTATAAAGTCAAAGGCTTTTATGAAATCTATAAATACCACATTAAACTTTTCTCTGTCTTCAAGGACTCCCTATAAACTTTTTAGCAGGAGTTCTATTGCAGTCAGAGCTGCTCTTCCCTTCCTGAATCCCATTTGGCTTTTGGGAAGGTGTTCATTGATTGTTTTCTATTCTTTCTGTTATTATTTTTGTGAATACTTTGAACGGTAAATTTTCTAGGGCTATGCCTCTGAATTTGCTAGGGTCCTTGGGGTCTCCTTTCTCTTTATGCAGCATTTTTACTATTGAATGTCTCCACTGTTCTGGAACGGGGGCTGCTTCTATGCACTTATTGTAGAGTTCTGTTCACATTTGTGTTAGTATTTTGGCAGTGTCTTTTAAATATTCACTATAAAGTCTGTCATGGCCTGTAGCTTTTATGGTCTTGGTGCTGTTAATGACATCTCTGATCTCTTGTGGCCAATAGGACTCACTCCATGGTTGTTTGTGGCATTATCCTCTCTGCCCTCTTGTCTCCCTCTTAGTCCTTCCTTGTTCAGTGTCGAAGTGCACCTCCCATATTTTCATATCAATGCAAAGTATTTCAGCTCTTTTCTAAGGCCTAGTGCAATATATGGGTCTTTTGAGGCTTCCTCCAGTAGTTTCTTTTCTTATTTTGCCTGAGTGTTCTCTTCTTTTCTTTTAGAGTTTTCTTATAGATATTTCATTTTTCAGTGTGAGTCCTGAGGAGTATACTATTCTCTGCGCACTGTTTTAGTTGATGTAAGCTTTCTAGAACATCTTTTCTTAAACTGTAATACTCTATGTCGAACCATTTTTTCGCTCTTCTTTTGTACATGGGATTGGCAGCTTGTCTTAGGAGTTCTCATATCGCTTCTGTTGCTTCCTCTAATCACAAATTGTGTATTAGCATTTCGATTTGTTTTACGTTGTCTGATTTTGCTTCCACTTTCCCGACGTCTATAGTTCTCGAAAGTGCTTCTTCCTCTTGTCCTTGCACTTTTCTGAAGTGGTGTACTTCACCTATTATATCAATGGCTGTTTTGTTAGGTTGGAAGTATGCTGATATTATTGTAATGTGTTTCATTTCATTTCTGTTAGGAGTGTATGTCCCTGTTCGATAGTTGCTGTTAATTCCGGTTTTATGAGGAGAGTTATTCCTCCACTGGTCTTCCTCTGTTGTCTTGTTTTGCATGGAGGTGAGTGCAGTACAATTCTGGGTGTTGCCAGTTTTTGGTTAAAAATGTTTGTTAGGACTGCTATGTCATATCCCTGTAAAAGTCTCTTGGAGATGTGTTCATTGCACTTTTTAGACCTCCTATATTTCACAGGATGATCTTCAAGGTTCCTACTGCTCCTACTTTTTCACATTTTTCTGGGCAGTGTTCTTGTGTCTTATGGAAGACACACCCCTCTGTTTTCTTGGGGTGGGGTGGGGGGTGGGAATGAAAGCACCTGACAGTGATTCCTGCTGGCCAGAATTCAGCTTTATTCGTCAACTCTAAAGTTGTGAAAGGGGATGCCTCCTTTAAAGGATTTCGTATTATTATTGTTTACCAGTTCTTCACATTTCACATTTTCTTTTATTCCTTTCTTATTGAGGAATTGTTTTATTGAGTCTGATACTGTCTCAGATTTGAGCTCTCCTACATAGAGCCAGACCATCTTATCTGCAGCTAGTAGATTTGCATCTCGTGGTCCAGCACCAGTCAGTGTCTCATGTTGCTTAGTTGATCTTCTATGGGTAAGTTCAGTCCATTGTTCTTCGTTTGCATTTGTTTCTGTTTCTTGGTATTGTGCAATGTCTCGTGTTGTAAGTGTTTCATATTCTTTTGTGTGAAATGCTTTTTCAATTTCCCTCTTCATGGTGTTGGGTATTTGCTGCAGCTTTGGCATCTGTTGACTTGTACTCACAATTTCTTCCTTCATCATAATCTTTGCACTGTTTGTGAAATCCTCTGTTATGAGGCTTATCTTTTGCACTACTTTTTCTGTGATTTTGCCTCTAATACTGTGTCATGGTCAAGGGGCTGGTTGTCGTAGTTATAAGTAGTTCCACTATGAGTCGGTGTGTGCTGGTTGCCGCTCTCGATTTCTTGTATTGGGTCAACAGATGGCGCCACTTGTCCCTCAGTGTTGCAGTCATTTCCCTCTGTCTGGGGGTTGCTAACCTCACTTTCTGAGCTGGCGTTGTCTTTATTTTTAGCATTTTCCACACTCATGTCCAATTTCATTAGACTGAAACATTCACTCAAGGTACTCACCGCCTTTAAGATGTCATCTTTCGTCTCTTTCTTGAGGTACCCTCCGATTTCCACTATATTTATCAAACTTTGTAGGGCACATTTAACACATTTGTCTACTATGTACCCCATCTTTATGAATGGCTATTACTAGCTGAAATTTATTACAGAACTCAATTATTCTTTCTCCTCTCTCATTCCTTGTCCCAAGCCCATATTCTCCTGTGATCTTTTCTTCTACTGCTCCCCCTACAACTGCACTCTGGTCCCCCATGACTATTAAATTTTCATCTCCCTTTCAATATCCTCGTATACTTTATCTCCTTATCTTCAGCGTGTGACATCAGCATGCATACCTGAACTATTGTTGTCAGTGTTGGTTTGCTGTCAATTCTGATAAGAACAACCCTATCTCTGAACTGTTCACAGTAACACACACTCTGCCCTATCTTCCTATTAATAACGAATCCTATTCCCGTTATACCATTTTCCGCTGCTGTTGATATTATCCTACACTCATCTAACCAGAAATCCTTGTATTCTTTCCATTTCACTTAACTGACCCCTACTATATCTAGACTGAGTCTTTGCATTTCCCTTTTCAGATTTTCTAGCCTCCCTACCACATTCAAGCTTCCGACATTCCATGCCCTGACTCATCATCCTTTCATTGGTTATTCATGCTTTTTCTCATGGTCACCTCCCACTTGGCAGTCCCCTCCTGGAGATCCAAATGGGGGACTATTCCAGAATCTTTTGCCAATGGAGAAATCATCATGACACTTTTTCAATTACAGGCCACATGTCCTGTGGGCACATGTTGTGTCTTTAATGCAATGGTTTCCATTGCCTTCTGCATCTTCATGATGTTGATCATTGCTGATTCTTCCACCTTTTGGGGCAGTTTCCCACCCCAAGGACAAGAGTGTGCCCTGAACCTCTGTCCGCTCCTCCATCCTCTTTGACAAGGCCATTGGCAGCATTAGGGTGTCTTCTTATGCTGACAGTCTTTGGCTGCCAATGCTGATTATTAATCAAAAGTTAAGCAGTGGTGGATTTTGAACCTGGAACTGAAGGCATTTTGATTAATAATCAAAGACGCTACCCCTAGACCACAAGTGCAATTATGGACGGCTGTATAGGCAGCATGGCTCAGTACTTCCGCAGGGGGCTTCAAACAAATTTCTGAGTCCATGCCTCATTGAGCTACTGCACAATAATGAGCAAAAGGTCTGACATGACATTAGAAGGTATACCATGACTTTTGTCACCTCAGTGTTGGTTAAAGTTAATATTAGACAGTTATATATTTGTCAAAAAGTAAAGGACATGTTTCTACCACATAAGTTGAAACTGCATCCAACACCTATAGGGTTATGGGACTTAACTGCCATTGATTTTATGGGTCCCTAACAAGAGGAAGAGAGGAATTAACCTTCATTTTTGTAGTCCTAAATTGCTGGTCTAATTATATATCTGATTGAATCCTCTTGAGGCAGTTATGGCTCAGAGAATTATAAGGTTCCCCAAAACTGATTAATTTGCAAAATATCATATTTCAGGAAGGCAGCTATTTTATTCTGGTAGTCAATTTAGTGGGACCATATTTAAGAAATTTGTGGACAAATTTAAGTAATAGTGTAAAGATATCAAAGTACCATCCTCAAAGAGACTCTGCTAAAAGGGTAATGAAGGAAATGGTTATGTTGAAGATACTGTAGTAGTTATCATAACCAATGAATGGATACATTTTATGAGTTTCAAGCTATGTTATACCAGGTGTAAATTTTAAGTTGGCAAACCAGAATAACTCAAAAAATAAGCTTCACACGAAAAAATGTGTAGAATCCAAAGCTAATTATTTTCGAGGGGGATACCTGCTGGTGCTAAAATTGGCCCGCCACCTCAGCCCCCTGGGGTGGGGCGGGAGGCAACTTTAAAATTTCAGATGGGAACTCCCATTTTTTATTGCAGAATCAGGTTCTACATAAAAAACTACATACATTTTGTCTTAAACATTTGTTTTGATTCTTGGTAGTTGGCACTGTAATTCAAGAAAATCCATGTTCTGATTTTTGCGTGGAAAATGGTTACGGATAAATAAAAACTACCTATTTCCCTCATAAATTTTGATTCGCTAAAACTAAAACTCTCCCTCTTTCACCATATTGTGGGGTTTGAGAGAGAGGAATTAGAGTTTTACAAACGTTGACCCAAATATTAATTTTTTCCGAAGATTCAGGTAAGTTTTGTTTGTTTCTTGGTCATGAGGCCACACAACATTTAATTATCAAACAAATCATCTGACTAGCTAACTGACTAACCAAACACCCTACTTACTAACGAGTGAACTGATTAGCTCACAGATTAGACAAAGGTAAAGATTAACTGAGGAAAAGACTAACCCACTCGCTAACTAAAGATGAACATATATCCATTTAAGATTTGGTGATCCTGAAAAGAAATGATTGGTTTCGTTTTATTGCTGATTATTAGCAAATACTTGCAAGTAAATAGATTTTGGGGTACTTGTTTCCAGGGAGTCCCATCGCCTCTCACTTTCAGTCTACTTGTTGTCCGTAAATACCTTGCATCTAACCGTTTTATGAAATCAAATGTTCAAAGTGATGACCTCCAACTTTGATGCATTTATTGACTCATTCTGTAAATCCCTGCACATATCTTGATAACATGTCTGGTGTAATTGCAGTGCAAGCATCTCTTATTTTTTGCAGCATGTTTTCGCAAGTGGTAGGCGTTTCCTGATAAACAATATCTTTTAGATAACCACATAAGAAAAAACATGGTGAGGTAAGGTCAGGCGATCTGGCTGGCCAATTCACAGGACCTGCCCTGCCGATCCAGCAATGACGGTAAAGTCAATCTAGTACATCGCACGCTACTAATGAATAATACGATGGGCAACCACCATGTTGAAACCACATGTTTTGTTGAAGTTTGATGCTCAGGTCTTAAAATTGATCTGGCAGTTCATTTTCAAGTACCTATAGATTTCAATATTTGTTGCCATTCAAATTAGCATCAATAAAATTCTGACCGATCAGTATATCGCCAATTGTACCACACCAAACATTAACTGACCAAGGTCGCTGATGGTTGACTTCTCGAATTCAGTGTGGGTTCTATTTACTCCAGCAATGCATGTTATGGCGATTAACTTTGCCATGGTTTGTGAATGTTGCCTCATCACAGAAAAGTACTGTGGCAAAAAAGTTTTGGTTTGTTTGCATCCACTGAACTGCCCTGTGACAAAACGTTAGACAGTTTTGGAAGTCATCGCCATGTAGTTCCTGATGCATGGACACATGGTATGTATGAAATTTGTGGAGCTTCGGGATTTTCCAAACATTCATGTGCGAAATTCCTGATTACCTTGATATTTCTCTTGTGCTCACATGTGGATTATGAGCCACAGCAGCTAGGACTGTCACTTGATTGTTTTCTCCACAAACAGAAGCTGCATGGCTTCTTTTTTTCGGGTTCATACTACCTTATTGTGTAAATTGTTTAATAACTGGAACAAAAGAGGACCGTGATCGTAATTGGCCAGGAAAACGCTGCACATAAAGCGTCACTGCATCGTCAAAATTTCTCCCACTTTCTCCATAAATGTACACCATCTCAATTTTTTCTTCCACAGATGCCACCTATTAATCTCAAGAGAGGAAAGATAAGGAGAGTCGAGAAAGGCAGGGTTAGAATTTCTATGAGCGTGAAGGGGCCCGCTCGGCGTAATTCTGCCTAGCAATACCAACTGTGTGTCAAACGTGACTGGTAGCAAGCAAAAGCCATGAACTCAGTCACACAAGGTAATCAAACATAAGTCGCCCAAAAGACAATCATTATAAACGATATATTGCTGTCTGAATGCTCTGACAGATAAAAGATACAGTGCGTTTATTACATTAATACTTATAATTTCTAAAGCCCAGTCTTATTACGAGAAAGCGTGAATTTCTCGTCTCTGCGCTACCTATCGGCGGCACTCTGAAACATTACACTGCTCATCAGCAAGGGCTGGATAAGAGCGTTGATTATCGATCAAGGCTGAGTGGGATATCGATTATCATACATAATTCTAAAAATGTAAACGATTTAACAGCTGTGATATTCCGAAATAAAATAAAGATGTGAACAACGTGATTTAAGTCAATACATTTATGAATATCGTTTTCTATGTTTTTCCATCCGAAACTAAAAGATTCAAACTAAGCAAGCACCCCAGTTGTGAGACTTCTCAACAAACAAGAGTAATTACTCCAAATCTAATAAAAAATTAGGTTCGTGAGTCAGATAGTTTTTTAGTTAATGAGTTCACCCATAGGAAGTAGGATGTTTGGTTAGTTAGTTAGCTAGTCAGATGATTTGTTTGATAATTAAAAGTTGTGTGGCCTCATGACCACGAAACAAACAAAACTAATCCGAATCTGTGGAAAATATTAATATTTGGGTCAACATTTGTAAAACTCTAATTCGTCTCTCTCAAACCCCACCCTATGGGGAGAAAGGGAGAGTTTTAGCTTTAACAAATCAAAATTTATGAAGTAAATAAGTAACAATACCAGAGAAGAAAAGTTGCTACTCACCATATAGCGGAGATGCTGAGTCACGATAGGCACAACAAAAAGATTCAACAATTATAGTTTTCAGCCATTAAGCCTAAGGCCTTTGTCAGCAGTACACACACACACACACACACACACACACACACACACACACACACACACACACGTCTGCAGTCTCACAGAGCTGAAACCACACTGCGAGCAGCAGCCAGCACCAGTGCTTGATGGGAGTGGCGACTGGGCGGGGGTAAGGAGTAGTCTGGGGTGGGGAGGGGTAGGGATAGTATGGTGGGAGTGTCGGACAGTGAAGTGTTGCAGTTTAAACGGAGGGCAGGAGAGAAGGTGCAGAGGGGGGAGGGGTAAGTAGCTACTTACTTATGCTTTTGTGTGTGCTTGCTTTGTGTGTATGTGTGAGGGGAGAGAGAGAGAGAGAGAGAGAGAGAGAGAGAGAGAGAGAGAGAGAGAGAGAGCATTCTGTGTGTCTCTCTCTCTTAACTGATGAGCACTGTGGCTGAAAGCTTCATGTGAGTATCGAATCTTTTTAATCGTGCTTGTCTGCAACTTGACGTGGCTTCTTTACAATAAGTAGCAATCTATCTTTTCCTACATTGTTGATATTACTACCTGGAGTTTCCATTGTTTGAAGAAAGCTAGACAGAATTTCAAATAACCTAGGCAAACTGAACTTCTCAAAAATTACTGTAAGTTTGTAAGGTGCCTCTGACATGAGGAAGACATTTTTACCAGTTTTAATAAATTATTCTCTCTTATTGATGTATTCACGATAGTTAGGAAGTGTTGTAGTCAGTAGCCGGCCATGAACCGGAGAGCATTTCCCACGCTGGCTGGCTAGGTGACGAAGCGACCATATGTCACGTGTAGTGGGGTGGGGCTCAGCACTGGACCGTAGCAACAAGCGTTAGCCTGGGAAATATACAGGACGAGAAGTACCGCCATCTTGGCACCAAAGTCACCAATTTTGATTATTTATATTTAATAATTAAAGTCGTTTATGACAACATGAATACTAGGAGAAGCCTCTGGATGTTTAAAACTATCATAATTTTGTCTCGTTAAAATTCACAACCGTTCATTAACAAATGCACATCTTAGTAAGTACGAACTTGATCAGAAATCCATGAACTGTGACAAAACTAGTAAGAGATACGGACTGCGTGGCAAAGTCGGCAGTCGGCGTTAAGAGCTCTTCCTGTCTTGTTCGATAGTAGCCATGCTCCCGGTAACGAGTAGTTTGTGACATGAGTGTTTCATTATTGATCTAATAGGAATAAAATTGATATTAGGCATTCTGAATGTTAATTTCGAGTAAATAGATACCCCAAAGTTGACCGACAGCAATTTCAGATAATTAGCTTCCACCGACAGAGACATCCAATGCGCCAATGAAGAATCTGCACGGGATGACATTTACGAGAGCTGCACCGTGTGAAAGTAGGAGGAAATCCGATGACATGACCCACCAAGGCGGATCAAGGAAGGTCCGACTTACACTCGCAAATTTGGGGTGGAAATGCTGACCAGTCATACTGTACGTCACGTATACCACCCTCTACGGACTCGCGGCTAAGCTGAGTAATAACAGTATCAGTTTAGAAGCGAGGGGATCTTGCAAGTTCTAAACACAATGATTAAAACTGGGAAAAAGTAATGTAGTAAAAATTTAAGGAGCAAAAGTAAACAACTCACGGAGCAAAAGTAAACAACTCACTTCATACCATAGGCATAGAATGCAATTGTGTGGCTCAACTGGGATTTGGAGTTGTGTTGGGTGGAGTGGGTGGGTAAAGAGGTGGGGAGTGGGAATAGGAGAGAGGGTTGGGGAAGAATGGCTAACAGCAGGGAGGAAGGGACAGCTGGGTGTATGGGACAGGATTGCAACACAGGCAATTGTATGTTCACGCAGCATACCTTGATGATGACCTGGAGAAGTGGTTAGGAAGGGGAGACTGTGAGTAAGATGGTGTGTGTGTGTGTGTGTGTGTGTGTGTGTGTGTGTGTGTGTGCAGGATGAGTGAAGACGTGGAGGTGCGTGTGGTGCAAGGAGCTAGCAGAGATTGCATTCTGTTCATCACAAAACAAATTTCTTCACAAATCAAACAAACATCCTGCTCTGCCACACAGACAGACATATCAATTCAGCATCAGTTGGAAGAAAGCAAACACATGATGGATATTGACTAATAGCGAGTGTGCCATGTGCGATTTGTCATGAATTTTAAAAATGATTGAACTGTTTGTCATTAAACTAATATGAATTGTCCGCTCTCAGCTCTGATAATAGGTATGCTGTTGGTAATATTCACCATACTTCAGCATGTGGAGCATCAATAAATGTTGAAATTCTTTACAAGAAGCAGAAGCAATTCTACTGTAAAATCCTTAAAATAATAACACATTAGCATATTCAGCGAGTGTAATGGGGGGTGGCACTGTTTTCAATATTTCTATTAGCACAGATAGTCAGCTTGACGCTGCAGTCCAATTAGATTCAAACATGAGAACACAGAATACCAGTCACATGTTTCAGACTTACAAGCAGGTATCAAAATTAAATGCATGACCTTTCAGCAGCTGTCTCTCCATATACACCGAAATGTGAACATGTTACATGAACTAAATTGTCCTTATAACAAAAACATGAAATATTTATTTTTCTTTCTGAAATATCCTGGATAGCACATGGAGCAACCAATAAAATGTTTAAGTGGTTTTAGTTCCTGGCAAATATGGCTGCATATCTCCACAATGACAACTACAACATTAGTAACTAACGAACCCACACTTTCCAGATTTATGAGCAGTCAAAGCTGATGCCCTCACTAAATTATGAGACACTGATGATTGTATACATTAAGCATGAACACTACCACTACGCTTGGCAGACACCAACACATGAAGGATAAAAGCAGCACATGGTAACTGTTATTACACTTGCATTCCCTGCAATTGCAAAGTTATCTTTATCCCTACCCTAAATTTTATTTTGCTCTACTATTCAAAATAGTAATGTAACATTACAGAAAGAAAATACATGTTTAATTCTGGATGTACGCATAAATCATGATCCGAAATTGTGCTATACGCATTCTCTGTAAATTATTTCGAGCAGTTACTTCATGAGTCCAAGCGGATAGTTAACGATTGTGAAAACACACTTGACCTCTTAACAACAAATAATCTTGAGTTATTAACGAGCATCAAAATGGATACAGGGATTAGTGAACACAGGGTTGTCGTAGTGAGATTGAATGTTGTACCTCCAAATCCTCCAAAAATAAATGAAAAATACACCTATTCAAAAAAGCAGATAAAAATTCACTTCATACTTTTTAAAGAGACAGTCTCCACTCCTTCCAAATTAACAATGTAAGTGTAGACCAGATGTGGCTTAAATTCAAAGAAATAGTATCAGCAGCAATTGAGAGATTTATACCAAACAAATTAACAAACATTGGAGCTGATCCCCCATAGTGCACAAAATGCGTCAGAACACTGTTTCAGAAACAATGAAAAAACATACCAAATTTAAACAGATGCAAAATCACCAAGATTGGCGATCTTTTACAGAAGCTTGAAATTAAGCGTGGACTTGAATGTGAAATGCTTATAATAGTTTCCACAACAAAACATTATCTCAAAAGCTGGCAGAAAATCCAAAGAGATTCTGGTAGTATGTGAAGTAGCCTAGTGGCAAGACACAATCAATGCCTTCTCTGCGTGATAGCAAGGGAGGTACTATTGAAGACAGTGCTGCCAAAGCACAGTTACTAAACACAGCCTTCCGAAATTCCTTTACCAAAGAAGACGAATAAATATTGCACAATTCGAATCAAGAACAGCTGCCAACATGATTAACATAGAAGTAGCTAACCTCGGAGTAGTGAAGCAACTTAAATCACTTAATAAAAGCAAGTCTTCTGGTCCCGACTGTATACCAAATAGGTCCTTTCAGACTGTGCTGATGCAATAGCTCCATATTTAGTAATCATATACAACCATTCCCTAAATGAAAGATCTGTACCCAAAGATTAAAAAGTTGCACAGATCACACCAATATTCAAGAAAGGCAGTAGAATAATCCACTAAATTACAGGCCCATATCATTAACATCTATATTCAAACATTACAAATTACCTCCAAAAAAACGTTCTATTGACACACACACACACACACACACACACACACACACACACACACACACAACACAGATTTAGAAAAGATCATTCTTGTTAAACACAACTAGCTCTTTACTTGTATGATGAGTTGAGTGCTACTGACAAGGGATTTTAAATGTATTCTGTATTTCTGGATGTCCAGAAGGTTTTTGACACTGTACCACCCAAGTGGCTTGTAGTGAAACTGCGTGCTTATGGAATATCGTCTGTTATCTGACTAGATTCGTGATATCCTGTCTGAGATATCGTAGTAATTGATGAAAGTCATTGAGTAAAACAGAAGTGATTTCTGGCATTCCCCAAGATAGTGTTAAAGGCCCTTTGTTGTTTCTTATTTATATAAATGATTTGGGAGACAATCTGAGCAGATGTCTTAGGTTTTTTGCAGATGATGCGTTTATCAACTTATAAAGTCATCAGAAGGTCAAAACAAATTGCAAAATGATTTAGAAAAGATATCTGTATAGTGCAAGAATTGGGAATTGACCCTAAATAACAAAAAGTGTGAGGTCATCCACATAAGTGCAAAAAGGAATCTGTTACACTTTGGTTACATGATAAATCAGTCAAATCTAAAGGCCGTAAATTCAGCTCAATACCTAGGAATTACAATTATGAACAACTTAAATTGGAAGAAACGAATAGAAAATGTTGTGGGGAAGCCTAACCAAAGACTGTGTTTTATTGGCAGGACACTAAGAAAATGTAACTGATTTACTAAAGAGACTGCCTACACTACACTTGTCCGTCCTCTTTTAGAATACTGCTGCTTGGTGTGGGATCCTTACCAGATAGGACTAATGGAGTACATAGAGAAAGTTCAAAGAATGGCAGCACGTTTTGTATTATCGCAAAATAGGGGAGAGTGTGTGACTGAAATGATACTGGATTTGGGATGGGCATCATTAAAACAAAGGCGTTTCTCATTGCGGATGAATCTGCTCATGAAATTCCGGTCACCAACTTTCTCCTACAAATGTGAAAATATTTTGTTGATGCTGATCTACACAGGGAGAAACAATCACCATGATAAAATATGGAAAACCAGAGCTTGCACAGAAAGAACTACACAAGATTAGAATAATAGAGAACTGTAAAGGTGGTTTGATGAACCCTCTGCCAGGCACTTAAATGTGATTTTCAGAGTACCCATGTAGATGATTATTAACTATACATTACATATGTAAGGCAAGTTAAAAGTCAAAGCTGCTGTAAATCTAACCTGACAACGCATCAGCATCTCTAAGAAGGTATCATCTGGAGCAGAACCAAGTGAAAGCCTCTGTACTTGTGATGGTGGAAGCAGTCCTGGTAAATGTGGCAAAGCAACCCTTTGTTCATCCATTCGCTTGCTCTGCATGCCTGCAATTAGGTCTAGCAACTCCTCTTGCACTTTTGATGAGTCTCCATTCCCTGTAATCAAAAAATTAAAATATGATCTCAACAACCAGTGCAAATGAAAAAAGTTCACACCTCTCTTCCAAATGGAGCAATGGGCAATAAAAGTAGCATATTAAACAGACAGCAGATTTAATGTAAATTTTAATTTCGCATAGCAATACAACAAACAACAAGATAATGGATGAAGAATTCCCGGAGTGAAAATATGGTAAGCATTAGACATTTCATGCAACTGCCACCACAGTTCTTCTGAAATACTTGAATTGCTGAGTAATATAAATGAAAGTTTTAAGATGTATGTTAATATGTGACCTGAGGCTTTTCCAGTGTATATACTGCTTCCAAGGTTCTCAGGTGTACTCCTGGATCCACTCATCAAAGGTCCACAATATTTCAGTGAATAAATGTTACGCCATCATCAGGTGGTTCTTATGGTTTCCATCAGGTAATGATTATTCACTAAAATACTGTGGACCATTGATGGTTGAATATGACAGTACACCAGAGAACCTTGGAAGCTGTATTGTGATAGTTCAGAGCAGAATAACCGTTGGCTGATAATGTTATCTCTTGTCTCAACTAGCAACTGGAGTAGTTGTTTTATTACTCAAGAGAGGCAGAGATAATAGAAAAATGAGATGCTACAGTTTTTTCTGTACCACATCATCATGATCTACATAATTGATCCTGTGTGAATAAGGTAGGAAAGACAAATAAAGCTGTGCGAAATGTATGCAGAGAATTTAAAAATGCCATATAAATTGATATAAGCACAGTAGGGAAACAAGTTTCATACAGCACATGGTCTCTGCATCTACAGAATGGGAAAGGCATTTGTTAGATATAGTTCATCAGAAGTCAAACATGCAGCTTGGTATTAAGCATGTTATATCTTTGAAAGACAAAAATGAGGTGTCTTTAGAATTTAACATGTGACACAATGAAATTGTAGTGATATCTACCAAGATGAAGAGCAATGACGAAAATGTATAATTAGGAGATGTAAACATTCCAGCAGTTCCATCTTACACAATTACAAGGTGCACAAATCAGCTACTTCCCTTGTAGATAAGTGCTCACTTAAGAATGAAAACAATGATAAAATATTTACATTGCTGCAAGCCAATATCTGCTGTATAAGAAAAACTATTAGAATTAGAATATTTTTGCAACATTAAAGAAGTAGATGTGATATGTGTATAAAAGCACTGCCTACAGAAAATCACGTAGACAGTTTCATTCTTCAAGTGTATGTTGCAGCTGTCATAATGTATACAAAACACCAATAAAATGTTGCTGCTGGAATTTCCATCGAACATGGTCTTAAATATTCGAAATTAGACATGACACCATATTCTTCAAAAACAAATGGAGAATTTAATTACATAAGACTGACTGAAGAAAACATAATAATCATTAGTCTATGTAGGTCTCCAAATGGAGATATAAATATATTTTTTGATCAGTTTGAGTTATTGGTCAATAAACTTTTTAAGTTTAAAACAACGGTTGTTATCTGTGGAGATTTTAATATAGAAATGGGAGATACGGAACAACAAATGGGAGATGCAGAACAACAAGACAGCATGACCCTTTTAACTTGCATTGCACAAACAAATGTCCTATAATGATGCATGTCTAGATAACAAAATCGAAAGTCCAGGATGAAATAACAATAATATGGTAAGAATAGATAGCTACTCATCCTGTAAAGGAGGCTTTGAGTCACGTGAAGCACATTGTGCTTGGCAGCGTGCTCAAAAACTGGGTGGTCCAGCTGTCTCTTGGCCACAGTTTGGCACCGTCCACTCATGCAGATAGACAGCTTGTTACTTTTCATGTGCATGTAGACAGCAGTGCAATGGTTGTAGCTTAGTTTGTAGATAACATGGCTGATTTCACAGGTAGCCCTGCCTTTGATGGGATTCAAAATGGCTCCAGAACTTAGTGGTAATGAGTCACAAGAGGAGTGCTCCTTTGTGGGTGGACAGTAGGTACGTGGGAGGCGATAGGTTACTGGAGAGAGAATGCCTGGGAGATCTGTTTCTGGGAGGATAATTTCAGACTGTGAAGACCTCAGTGGTACACTTGGCATATTTGTAGAGGAACTGCTGGTCACTACAATTGTGAAGACCACTGATGGCTAGGTTGTATTGGAAGGGACTTCTTAGTGTGGAATTGGTGGCAGCTGTCAAAGTGGAGGTACCGCTGATGCTTGGTAGGTTTGACATGGACAGAGGATTGATGTAGTCATCCTTGCGGTGGATGCCTACATCAAGAAAGGTGGCTTGTTGGGTTGGAAGGAGCATGTGAAGTGAGCGGGAGAGAATGTGTTGGTTACTCACCCTTGATTCATATCATAAAGATGTCACTAATGAATCTGATTGGGATTCTGAGTGTTTAGGAAGGATTCCTGTAAATGGCCATGAATAGGATGACATAGGAAGTTGCCAATGTGGACACCCACTGGCGTACCATGGATTTGTTTGTAGGCAACGCTTTCAAATGTGAAGTAATTGCAGTTGAGGATATAGCTGGTCATTGCGACCAAGATGAAGGTTGTATGTTTGGATTCAGTTGGGCATTGAGAAAGGTAGTGTTCAATAGCAACAAGGACAAGGCCATGGGTTAGGATGTAAGTGTGTTAGCATAAAGGGAGGTGGTATCACCAGTGACAAGCAAGTCATCAGGTGGTAAAGGAACAGCAACTGTGATGAGTTGGTGGAAGAAATGGTTAGAGTCTTTTATATAGGAGGGTAGGTGAAGAGTAATTGGCTAGAGGTGCTGATCAATGAATATAGAGATTCTTTCTGTGGGAGCAGTATAACCAGCCACAATGGGGCATCCTGGGTGGTTGTGTATCAGAGTTTAGGAGGACTGTAGAAGGTAGGAGTGCAGGGAGTGGTGGGGGTTAGGAAAGAGATAGACTGAAGGGAGATGTTCTGGAATGGGCCTAAGGATTTGAGGAGGGACTGAAGCCCTGCTCAATTCATGGAATGGCGTCACTGTGACAGGGTTAGTAGGTGGCAGAGACCTTCTGCCAGGTAATCCCTGCAGTTCATAACCTCAGTGTTGGAGCATTTATCGGCAGATAAGGTTATAATGTTGGGACCATTTTTTAGGTGGTGGAGAGTGGTTATTTCTGTGGATGTAAGGCTGGTTTTCAAACTGAAGGATTGTGAGGCAAGGTATGAGGTTAGGAAATTCTGCAAAGTTAATGGGCGGTGATTTGGGGGCAGTAGGTGTGGATCATTGTTAGACGGAGGAGCGAACTGAGTCAGGCAGGGATCAACATTTGTTTTGGATTGAGTCTGATTGGTAGGGTTGGGGGTGAAGAAGGGTTTCGACTGTAAGGACTGGGAGAAGGACAGAAGGCTTTTAACAAGTCCAGCATGAGTGAATTCTGGAGCGTAAGGCCTTTGGAAAGGACTAATATGTCTGTGGGACTGAGGCTTTTGTAGGATAGCTTCCTGACTGTTTCTGGTCTGTTTACGTTCTGGATTCTGTGTGGTGGTGGGAGTGAGTTTCTGAGGATGTGCTGAATGTAGTAGATCTGCAAGGCAGGGTTTGTTGCTGTGAGGAAGTGTGGGGAGATTTCATTGAGTCTCTTGTGGAGGTGATGGGTAGTGGCGGTCCAAGGCAGGAATAGGAGATAAACAGGATGGTAAGTTTTTTGAGGAGGCGTTGTGCATGCTGCCCTCGTTCCTGGAGTGCAAGAGTGTCACTCTGGAAAATGGGATGCACAAATTTAGAATTGCAGTGCAGGAGAATTTTACAGATGGAGAGGACAATATTTCTCATTTCATTTTCCCTGAAATGAGAAATATCGTCCTCTCCATCTGTAAAATTCTTTGTGCATCCCATCTTCCAGAGTGACTCTCTTGCGGTCCAGGAACGAGGGCAACATGCACAATGCCTCCTCAAAAAACTTACCATCCTGTTTATCTCCTATTCCTGCCTTGGACTGCAACTACCCATCACTTCCACAAAGGACTCAGGACTACGTTGGTGAGAGCTATGGACTGGAGGAATTTGAACAGATAGATGTCATTGTGGATAGAGGAAGTGCAATAACAGATGGCTAACTTGATGGTCAGATCATTTAGAGAGGAGGGGGGGGGGGTTCATGAGGTGGGGGGGGGGGGGGATTTATGGGCTAGGCAATGACAGTATGTGGAACTGAGTTCTGGCTGGGGCACAAAAGCTTTTGTGTATTGTCACAGATGGAAGGAGCAATGACTCACAGTGCACGATACAAAAACACACAAAAAATGTGGGAAAAAATTTACAAAAGGGACAAAATGGATGAAGTATGGGAAAAAAAAGATGAAGTCTTGTGTAATAGGGCTGATTGTAAAAGGCGAAAGCAAACTAAAATCAACATGCATACACAACGACACCAAAAAAGACAATAACAATGGGACGTAGCTCAGTGGGTGGATATGTGTGAAGAAAGGAGGTAACTAGATTATCCAAGCAGTCACGCAGCTGGGTGTTGTGCATGGACAAGACTGTTGATACAGTGTGGCTTGGAAATCAGAGTGTGTGTGGTCTGGAAGGCAACAGTAACACACAGGTCATAAGAGAAAATAAAGGATAGACATTGAGTAACGTGGAGAATAGTAACAAAGGAAAACAACACTTAGTAGTTGAATGGAAGAAAAGCCGTTAGGCAAAATCAAATAATGGATACTCATGGCTGGAATAATAGCAATACGAAAAGGAGCTAAGCTTATATGAGCCATTAAATCCCCGCACGAAAGGTGCATAGAAGGTGCCCCAATACGTGTAAGGCAGCATGGGAAGTTATTAGATGAGATGATTCATCTAGACAGGTATGTCACCTCTGCTTGATCCAAGAGAATTGAATGATTGCTTTGTCATATCAGTCAGAGAACTTAGAGACAAAATTAGGCCACAGACACCTCTGCAAGGGATCTGCTTAGTCCCCAACTGTCTGGGATAAAATCACACCCAATGAGGTCTGTAAAACTGTTTCTAAATCATATAATTCCAAAAGTATGGACTGCTACTGGATGTATAATTGTGTGTCAAAAGCACAGTTCACTTTATAAGTAAGCCACAAAGTTTTATTTTTAATAAATGTTTAGAGTGCAGAGTTCCTCCAGATTCACTCGAAATCTTAAAAATTATGCCCGTATCAGGGTGATAAACAACTTCCACAGAGCTACTGGCTGGTATGTGTTGTTCTGATACTCTCAAAATATTTGATTCACAAGTGTACACTCAATTAAGCAATTAATTTGAAAAGCATGGCCTCCTTTGTAATAATCAGTATGGATTTCAGCTAGTTAAAAGTATACCACTGCAGCTGTTCTAAAAATTGTTGGTCAGACTTTAACAGCATTCACAAACAAGAAAGTGGTATCTCTTGTATTATGTGATCTAACTTAAGCATTTGACTGCATTCCTTTTAACATATCGCTAATAAAACTAGAGTATTGTGGTGTACACAAAACTATATTAACAGCAATTGCTTCCTACCTGAACAACAGAAGACAGTCCCCTTCTTTTTCTTTGTGGCTATTAATTAACAGCCTTCTTGTGTATCACAGTCTGTAGCCTGCTATGTTGATGATATAACTTTACTTACTTCACATGATGACATCCTAACTCTTGATAAGATTCAATGAAATCCAAAAGCTTATGTAAGGATTGCCTAAGAATATAGAAAATAAACGTGCCACACCCTTAGGAATACACTGTGATGCCAAATTCAATAGGAAAGAGCATATCAACCAAGTTTGTTGTGAAAAGACCTCGCAAGTGTCCCACTACATGTGGAAACAGAGAGAGATGGTCAGAAGTAATTATCTCCGTATGATACATTTAGGATTCATTCAGTCATAAGGCCTACTCATATGGGGACATGGACACACACACACACACACACACACACACACACACACAGTCCGTATAAAATAATACATGGCTGGTTCTATGGAGCACTGTTGTCCTCCTTTTACCAGGCTCAGGACACTAAAAGTAGTGAATCTGTTTATCTATGTGTCTGCACTCTTTCTCAGAAACAGCGTTAAAGAATATGTTACCAGTGAAACAATTCACAGACATGGCACTAGAAATAAGGCAAACAGTGACATTCCAAAGCGCCAGGCTAGCAATAACAGGAAACACCCCTGAAGTGAATCCCCTCAAAACTTTTAACAAGTTTCCTCTCACTTCTTAATCCTTTAGATTTAAAAAATTCAAAATGAAATTATATGACTGACAAACAAAAACCCCATGTTGCAGTACAAAAAGAGTTCTATGATGTAGACAATGATGTTTTTACTACTTAAGATTACAGCTGTACTCCTTCACATGATATGTGCAATGAATTTTAGTCTTTAAGACTGTAGCTGTACTATGTAATTTTACCAAGCTACTGTTATGTACATATCACTGTTGTACTACGAATAAAGTGTGAGGTTGGTCCTAGGATCACTGCTGTCCTTCATTCACTTAAACATTAAAGGCATTCACAGTTATGAATATGGACAACCATCAGCTGTCTAATGGGATCATGACAATGAAAATTTGAGCCGGACTGGGACTCAAACCCCACTTATCGTGAGCGGTTGCCTTACTATCTGGCTATCTGAGTACAACTCACGGCCAGACTCTAACTTCCATATGTCATCAACCATGCATGCAATCTGGAAGAACATTGCAGCGAAATTTGGAACAACACAGGCACAGAAATTTCATATCTATACACCGACACCGGGTGAGCGACTTTCAAGTAAAATGTCTCCTGTGTATAGGAATATACTTAATGGATGTACGATGTGAAGTATGTTAGTGACAAGAAACAATCAATGCCTTCTCTGCATGATAACAATGGAGATACTATCAAAAACAGTGCTGCCAAAGCAGAGTTACTAAACACAGCCTTCCAAAATGCCTTAACAAAAGAAGACAAAGTAAATATACCAGAATTCGAGTTTGTTTTATTTTTTAGGGCGCAAAACTGCTATGGTCATTAGCACCCGGTCCGTGACTTAGGAAACAGTAAAAACCGAAAATGGAAACCAGCAGCAATGGGAATGAAACTCAAAAAATTGGAGAAACTAAAAGCAGAAGGAAGGCTTAAAAATCCACTACAGAAAGGGGTTGGTTGTCCCCAAAAAAAGCTTCAAATGACTGACGTCATTTCACTGGCACTAATAAACTCGAGAACATGATCGGCCGAGCGCGTGTCATCTGCTAAAATTGACGATATATCAGGCGACAGCTGTGGACGGGCGCGTAACAGAGTAAAATAGGGGCACTCAATTAAAAGGTGTCTTACCATCCACAGCTGAGAGCAGTGGGGACAGAGTTGGGGACGATCGCCGCTTAAAAGATGTCGATGGCTAAAAAGACAGTGCCCTATCTGGAGTCTAGTTAAAATTACCTCCTCCCGACGATGCGTTCGGGAGGAAGAGGTCCAAGCACAAGGAAGAGCCTTCACGTCCCGCAATTTATTATGGGGAAGTGTCGACCAATGTGCGTGCCATAAAAGAACAACATGATGACATAAAACGCTCCACAGATCGGCGAAGGGAATCGATTGAATAGTTGGCCGAAGAAGAGAAACTGCAGCCTTGGCCGCTATATTGGTCGCCTCATTTCCACAGATACCAACGTGTCCCGGGAGCCAGAGGAACGCCACCGAGACTCCCCCCAGGTGGAGCAAGTGCAGACAGTCCTGAATCCGGTGGACCAGAGGGTGGACAGGGTAAAGAGCTTGGAGACTGAGGAGAGAGCTGAGAGAATCTGAACAGATAACATACTGTATCCGCTGATGGCGGCGGATGTAGTGGACAGTCTGGAGAACAGCGTAAAGCTCCGCAGTATAAACCGAACACTGGTCGGGAAGCCGAAATTGATTTGGGGTGTCGCCAACAATATAGGCACTCCCTACACCTAACGATGTTTTCGAGCCATCAGTGTAAATAAATGTGGCTTCCTTCATTTGTGCACATAGAGCAGCAAATGCCCGACAATAAACAAGTGAAGGGGTACCATCGTTGGGAAATTGACAAAGGTCACGGAGCAGGCAGATCCGGGGACGGAGCCAAGGCGGTACTGTACCCCAAGTTGTCAAGAAGGTTTTAGGAAAGCGGAAGGAAAGAGAATGGAGCAGTTGACGGAAGCGGACTCCCGGTGGGAGTAGGGAGCAGGGGCGGCCTGCATACCCTACATCAAAGGAGGCGTCGAAAAAAATGTCATGGGCTGGATTAGCAGGCATGGAAGACAGATGGCTAGCATAATGACTCAGAAGGACTGCTCGCTGATTGGACAGCGGAGGTTCAGCAGTCTCAGCATAAAGGCTTTCCACAGGGCTGGTGTAAAAAGCTCCAGACACTAAACGTAATCCACGGTGGTGGATAGAGTCGAGACGACGAAGAATAGATGGCCGAGCAGAGGAGTAAACTATGCTTCCATAGTCCAATTTCGAGCGCACTAAGGCACGATAGAGGCGGAGAAGGACCACTCGGTCCGCTCCCCAGGAGGTACCATTCAGGACACGGAGGGTGTTGAGGGATCGCAGACAGCGAGCCGAAAGATAGGAAACGTGGCAGGACCAGCACAGTTTTCTGTCAAACATAAGACCCAAGAATTTAGCGACGTCCGAAAACGGAAGGTTGACAGGTCCTAGATGTAAGGAGGGTGGAAGAAACTCCTTACGTCGCAAAAATTAACACAAACAGTCTTACTGGGAGAAAAACGGAAGCCGGTGTCGATGCTCCAAGAGTGGAGGCGATCGAGACAGCCTTGAAGACATCGTTCAAGAAAACTGGTCCGTTGAGAGCTGTAGTAGTTCGCAAAATCGTCCACAAAGAGGGAGCCCGAGACATCAGGAAGGAGACAATCCATAATTGGATTCATGGCAATGGCAAACAGTACAAAACTCAGCACGGAGCCCTGGGGGTACCCCGTTTTCTTGGGAGAAAGTACGGGAGAGAGTAGTGTTCACCCGCACTCTAAATGTGCGCTCTGCCATAAATTCGCGAAGAAAAAGGGGCAGCCGACCTCGAAAGCCCCAAGAGAACAGTGTGCAGAGGATGCCTGTCCTCCAACAGGTATCGTATGCTCTCTCCAGATCAAAAAATATTGCTATTGTTTGGCGTTTCCGGAGAAAATTGTTCATGATGTAAGTGGAGAGAGCAACAAGATGGTAAACTGCAGAACGATGCTTTCGGAATCCGCATTGGGCAGGTGTTAAAAGACTGTGGGACTCCAGCCACCAAGCTAAACGGCAATTCACCATATGCTCCAAAACCTTACATACACTACTCGTGAGAGAAATCGGCTGATAGCTAGAGGGCAGATGTTTGTCCTTTGCAGGTTTTGGAACAGGAACGACAATAGCTTCCCGCCATCGTCTGGGAAAAGTACTGTCGGTCCAAATTCGATTATAAAGGCGAAGGAGGTAACGCAGACTATGGGTTGATAAATGCAGCAACATTTGGACGTGGATACCATCCGGTCCTGGGGCGGAGGAGCGAGAAGAAGAGAGTGCATGTTGGAGTTCCCGCATGGAGAAAACAGTATTATAGCTTTCGCGATTTTGAGAGAAGAAAGCAAGAGGTTGCTCTTCCGCTGCACGTTTCTTCGGGAGAAATGCTGGCGGGTAATTTGAAGAGCTCGAAATCCCAGCACAGTGTTGACCCAATGAGTTAGAAATTGCGACGGGGTCCACTAATGTATCATGCGCGACAGTGAGCCCAGAGACTGGGGAGAAACTAGGCGCGCCTGATAACTGTCGAATCCGACTCCAAACTTCCGAGGAGGGAGTGAAGGTGTTAAATGAGCTAATAAAGAATTTCCAGCTTGCCTTCTTGCTATCACGGATGACGCGACAGCATCGCGCATGGAACTGCTTATAGCGGATACAGTTGGCCAAAGTAGGATGGTGGCGGAAAACACGAAGAGCACGTCGCCGCTCACGTATTGCGTCACGGCATGCCTCGTTCTACCAAGAGACTGGGGGGCGCCGGGGCAATTCGGAGGTGCGTGGTATTGAACGTTCCGCAGCTGTAAGAATAACATCTGTAATATGTGTGACCTCATCGTCGACGATAGGAAAGTGACGGTCATCAAATGTCGCTAGAGACGAAAAAAGTGTCCAGTCGGCTTGGGCAAACTTCCAGCGTCACGGGCGCATATATGGCAGTTGAGGCTGCAGTCGAAGGACACATGGAAAGTGGTCATTCGAGTGTGTATCATCAAGGGCGAACCATTCGAAGCGCCGAGCTAGCGAAACAGTACCGACCGAAAGGTCCAAATGAGAGAAATTTGTCGTGGAGGCAGACAAAAATGTAGGGACCCCAGTGTTGAGGCAAACTAGATCTGCTTGGTGGAAGACATCTAGCAATAGTGAGCCATGTGGACAAGGATGTGGAGATCCCCAAAGCGGGTGGTGGGCATTGAAGTCCCCAACCAGCAAATAGGGGGGTGGAAGCTGATCAAGAAGATGAAGGAGATAAGCTCGTGCCATTGGTGTGAACGATGGAATGTATACAGTATGAAGAGAAAAGGTATATCCAGAAAGGGAAAGACGGACAGCGACAGCTTGGAAGGAAGTTGGTTGGTTGTGTTGGGGAAGGAGACCAGACAGCGAGGTCATCAGTCTCATCGGATTAGGGAAGGACAG
Organism: Schistocerca nitens; assembly: GCF_023898315.1. NCBI lineage: Eukaryota > Metazoa > Arthropoda > Insecta > Orthoptera > Acrididae > Schistocerca > Schistocerca nitens. The sequence continues at coordinate 487,012,224 of NC_064614.1, read as the reverse complement.
GGAAGGAAGTCGGCCGTACCCTTTGAAAGGAACCATCCCGGCATTTGCCTGGAGCGATTTAGGGAAATCACGGAAAACCTAAATCAGGATGGCCGGACGCGGGATTGAACCGTCGTCCTCCCGAATGCGAGTCCAGTGTCTAACCACTGCGCCACCTCGCTCGGTTGGAAGGAAGTGTTTAAGGGGATTGTGTAATAATGGAGAGTATCATGGAGAAGAATCATGAGTCCTCCATGGGCTGGAGTGCCTTCAACAGAGGGGAGATCAAACCGGACGGACTGAAAATGGGGGAGAGCAAAGCGGTCATGGGGACGCAGTTTTGTTTCCTGAAGACAGAAGATGACCAGCGAGTAGGATCGTAAGAGGATCGACAATTCATCCCGATTGGCTCAAATGCCGCGGATATTCCAGTGGATAATGGACATAGGGTGACCAGAAAATAGAGGAATGTGACCAAGGTTGCCGTCAACTCAACGACTGCTCAAAGCTTGCGTCCGACAACATGGAATGGCATTCAGCCAAAGGCAGAAGATCCTGATCCATAGGTTGTTCATGAGCAGCTCCTGCCTCCAGCGATCGGCCGGTTGATCGGCCGCCAGCAGTGCGCCTCGGCGACACAGAAGACGGCCGAGGGGGATTTCCGCCAGGTGGTGCTGTAGATGAGACATGCCTTGGCAGAGAAGGAGATGAACTGGGTTTCTTATTAGCCTTCTTGGAAACATGATGTTTAGATGAAGGAGGAACCGATGGTTGTGAAGTTGGGGTACGTAAAAAATCTTCACGAGTATGCTCTTTTTTCGAAGTCTTGGTGTCTGACTTTTGGGCTCGAGATTTAGCAGAACCCGATGAAGGGTGAGCCATAGAGTGGGCAGGCGAAAGTGGTGAGGTTGAATGGGCGATCTTTGCGCTGGCCGATCTGACGACCGTGGCACTAAAGGTGAGGTCGCAAGTCTGCGTGGCCGCCTCCTTTGTTGGCTGAGGAGAAGCAAGGACAGTGCTGTATTTTCCTGTCTGAGGCACAGTGGGCTGTCGACTGGCGAATAATTTTCGAGCAGCAAAGGTCGACACCTTTTCCTTCACTCTGATTTCCTGAATGAGCTTTTCGTCTTTAAAAATGGGGCAGTCTCGAGAGGAAGCAGCGTGGTCACCCATACAGTTGATGCAACGAGGGGATGGAGGTGGACAAGCACCCTCATGGGCATCCTTGCCACACGTAACACATTTGGCCGGATTGGAACAGGACTGGCTGGTGTGATTGAACCGCTGACACCGATGGCAACGCGTAGGGTTTGGGACGTAAGGGCGAACGGAAATTATCTCATAGCCTGCTTTGATTTTCGATGGGAGTTGAACTTTGTCAAATGTCAAGAAGACAGTGCGGGTTGGAATGATGTTCGTGTCAACCCTTTTCATAACTCTATGAACAGCCGTTACGCCCTGGTCAGACAGGTAGTGCTGAATTTCCTCGTCAGACAATCCGTCGAGGGAGCATGTATAAACGACTCCACATGAGGAATTTAAAGTGTGGTGTGCTTCAACCCGGACAGGGAAGGTGTGGAGCAGTGAAGTACGCAGCAATTTTTGTGCCTGGAGGGCACTGACTGTTTCTAACAACAAGGTGCCATTCCGTAATCTGGAACAAGACTTTACAGGACCTGCAATTGCGTCAACACCTTTCTGAATAATGAAAGGGTTGACCATGGAGAAGTCATGACCTTCGTCAGACCGAGAAACAACAAGGAACTGTGGCAACGATGGAAGAACTGTCTGTGGCTGGGACTCAGTGAACTTACGCTTGTGAGCAGACATAGTGGAAGAAGAGGAAACCATTGCAGAAGTATCCCCCATGATTACCGGCGTCTCCGATGGCGCGCTCCTCCCTTGTGGGGGCCCTCTCTGAGGGCACTCCCGCCTTAGGTGATTGTTCACACCTCAGGTCACACCTCCCGATAAACGGACGGAGAGACCAATCGGCACTTTTGGAAGGTATCAGCTCGGGTAATCACCCCTCCCTGGGCCTGGCCGTTACCAGGGAGTACGTACGTGTCCTACCTGTCTACCCGGCACGGGGAATTACGCGTTACCCCGTCACCGGCTACGCACAAAAATGCGTGGGTCGGCCTTCAGACACGCACAGGGAAGAAGAAAGAGAAAGGGAAAGGGAAAAACAAAGAAAGGGAAAGGAAAGAGGAGAGGTCTCAAACGCTGCAGCGAAGAAAAGGGTAAAGAGAAGAGGTAAGGAAAAGAGAAGGACGAAGGAAGGATAAAGACATACAAGCAGAGAAGGCGAAGAATGCGTTACATTTACGAGCGTCCGTCTCCGGACGTAGGCACAAACCATACTCCCAGAGGGGGAGAAGGGGAAGGAAAGAGCCAGAGGTGAGGGGAGGGGGGGCGAAGATGGGGAATAGGGAAGGATGCGGAAAAGGAAGGTATGCAGCCTGGAAAGGAAGGAGGGCCACATTAGCTCGGGGTCCTGTGCTCGCTACGCACGTATCCACAAAAGAGTTGTGGACCCCCTGGGGGGAGAATTCGAGTTGAGAACAGCTGCTAACATGAGTAACGTAGAAGTAAATATCCTCGGAGTAGTGAAGTAACTCAAATCACTTAATAAAAACAAGTCTACTGGTCCAGACTGTATACCAATTAGGTTCCTTTTGGAGTATGCTGATGCATTAGCTCCATACTTAACAATAATATATAACCGTTCGCTCGATGAAAGATCCGTACCCTAAGACTGGAAAGTTACACAGGTCACACCAATATTCACGAAAGGTAGTAGGAGTAATCCACTAAATTACAGGCCCATATTGTTAACATTGATATGCAGCAGGATTTTAGAACATATATTGTGTTCGAACATTATGAATTACCTCGAAGGAAATGGTCTATTGACACACAGTCAACATGGGTTTAGAAAACATCGTTCCTGTGGAACACAAATAGCTCTTTATTCACATGAAGTGATGAGTTCCATTGACAAGGGATTTCAGATCGATTCCGTATTCCTGGATTTCCGGAAGGCTTTTGACACTGTACCACACAAGCGGCTCGTAGTAAAATTGCGTGCTTATGGAATATCATCTCAGTTATGTGACTGGATTTGCGATTTACTGTCACAGAGGTCAGAGTTCATAGTAATTGACGGAAAGTCATCGAGTAAAACAGAAGTGATTTCAGGCGTTCCCCAAGATAGTGTTATAGGCCCTTTGCTGTTCCTTATCTATATAAACGATTTGGGAGACAATCTGAGCAGCAGTCTTCGGTTGTTTGCAGATGACGCTGTCGTTTATTGACCAATAAAGTCATCAGAAGATAAAAACAAACTGCAAAACAATTTAGAAAAGATATCTGTATAGTGCAAAAATTGGCCATTGACCCTAAATAACAAAAAGTGTGAGGTCATCCACATGAGTGCTAAAAGGAATCTGTTACACTTCGGTTACACGATAAATCAGTCAAATCTAAAGGCCATAAATTCAGCTAAATACCTAGGAATTACAATTATGAACAACTTAAATTGGAAGAAATGCATAGAAAATGTTGTGGGGAAGCCTAACCAAAGACTCTGTTTTATTGGCAGGACACTTACAAAATGTAACTGATTTACTAAAGAGACTGCCTACACTACACTTGTCCGTCCTCTTTTAGAATACTGCTGCTTGGTGTGGGATCCTTACCAGATAGGACTGACGAAGTACATCGAAAAAGTTCAAAGAAAGGCAGCAAGTTTTGTATTATCACAAAATGTGGGAGAGAGTGTCACAGAAATAATACAGGATTTGGGCTGGAAATCATTAAAAGAAGGGCATTTTTTGTTGCGACTGAATCTTCTCACAAAATTCCAATCACCAATTTTCTACTCCAAATGCGAAAATATTTTGTTGACACCGACCTACATAGGGTGGAACGATCACCACGATAAAATAAGGGAAATCAGAGCTTGCCCGGAAAGATATAGGTGTTCATTCTTTCCGCGCGCTATACGAGATTGGAATTATAGAGAATTGTGAAGGTGGTTCGATGAACCCTCTGCCAGGCACTTAAATGTGATTTGCAGAGTATCCATGTAGATGTAGATTATACATGTAGATTACAGGCAGATTGTAGAAACATGGTGGATGACATATGGAAGTTTGGGTCTGGCCATGAGTCATGCTCGGGTAGCTAAATGCTAAGGCAACTACTCGTGATAAGCAGAAAATCCGGATTCGAGTCCCAGTTTCATTTTCTTTGTCGCCATTCTATTATACAGGTGACAGTTGTCCATATTTGCAACTGTGAATACATTTTATGTATTTCATAATGGCTGTAGTAGTTGCAGTGCCTGTTCCTTCGTACATACAAGCATGTCTGAAGGACCACTGTATCGAATTCGGAATAACAGTCACTGCAATATGATATTTATCCAGACACTGGGTAAGCGCCTTTCAAATAAAATGTCTCCCCTGTACGGGAATATACATAACGTATATAAGAGTACAGGTTGCACACATGTGATTGACAATATACGGAAGTTTGGGTCTGGCCATGAGTCATGCTTCAATAGGCAAATGGTAAGGTGACTGCTTACAATAAGCAGAAAATCTAGGCTCAAGTCCTGGCCCAGCACAAATTTTCATTGCCACAATTTTATTATATAGCTTATGGTTGTCCATATTCACAATTGTGAATACATTTCATGTATTTCATAATGGCTGTAGTCACCAAAGTGCCTGTTCCATTAGATATGAATGCAATTCTGAAGAAATATTATCATAATTCAGAAAAAAGACACTGCAGTATTCTAGTCATTCACTACGGTCAAATTACTGACATTTGAAAATCTTTACATCATTTTATAATTGATCTAAGTTAAGAACAACATAATATAAAAAATATATATTATCATGAGACTAAAGGCAGAATGAATATTAACATTCTTAGGAACAGACTGAAAAATGCATGAAAACCTCACAAAGTGAACTGTCTGAAGTTCTTCAATGAAGAATTCTAATCTGGGCACAACTTTCCTTCAGCATGACAATGCCGGATCACACATGAGATCTGCAACAATCTGACATCTTGGGTCCACTGTCACTGATCATCCTCCATACAGTCCCAACTTGGCCCCTTCTGGTTTTCATCTGCTTTCAAAACTTAAAGAACATCTTTGAGGACTTCACTTTGATAGTGATGAAGCCTTAAATGCAGAAGTGAAGCTGTGGCTCCATCAACGAAGTCAAAGATTCTATGGCGACAGTATCAACAAACCAGTCTTTCATTGGAAAAAATGTGTTTGTCTTCAGGGTGACTATGTTGAGAAATAAATATGTCAGCATGAAGAATAAAGATGCAGAATGTTAATAAAGTTTGTTTTATTTAAAAAGCTTTAAGAGTTATCACATAAAAAATTGGAAGCCATTACTTTTCAGAACACCCTCATAAATTCTTGCTGGCATTGTGTGATGTTAGCCGTTGAGTACAAAAGTGGAAGTGTTCAGAATGATGAAGCATATGATCTGTTGCTCAGAAAATAAAGTAAATGACCACAAAGGAAGAATTCTTTCCTTTTTCCATTTTTTAAAACTGTAATTAATGAAAAATTATGAATAAGAGTATATATAGATATTTATCTGTGTGTACAAATACTTGCACAAGTAAAATACTTTAGCGCATGTATTAATGCACGAAATGTGTCCATAACTACATCACAAATACTGTACGGCAAAGGATGGAGAGACATGGGACACAGGGAAGGGGTGGGACGAAACTTCTAGCAGCTCATGGAATAGCCGTGAGCCATCTGTGGGCTAGTTAGGGATGCAGTTAGAGGGGGCAGGTGGCATACGGTTGGGCACAAGATTTCACAGACTAGAGTGTGAGATAACTGAACACAGCTAGCTGATGTCGAGACATTAATTTGGCGGGGGTACAGGGCACGAGATGGTGTACGGGCACACGGACACACACACACACACACACACACACAAAATCGGGTGGGGGTTGGTGGAGCAGCTAGTTACCTCAGATTTAGGTCAGAATGTTACAGGAGCGAAAGATGTGCTCTAAGGATTTGGCGGTGCCCACTCACTCTAGTTGATGGTTGGTTGTCGTGCCAACTTTGTACTGGTTGCAGCAGAGTTGGTATATAACATAGCTCCTTTCACATGTCAACCTGGCCTCTGATAGGGGTAGCATAAACCCATGATGGGACTGGAATAGGTGATGTTGGGTGGGTGGATTGGGCACATCTTGCATCTTGGTCTTCTCTAGGGGTATGATCCCTATCGCAGGGAACTGGGGGTGGAAGTGGTGTACGGATGGACTAGGATGTTGTGGAGGTCTCAAGAGAGGCAGAACACCACTCTGGGAGTGGTTGGTAGTATCTTGGGTAGGATGTCCCTCATTTCAGAACCTGATAATAGGCAACCAAAGCTCAGACAAAGGACGTGGTTCATTCGTTCCAGTCCGGGGTGGTATTGGATAACAAGGGGGTGCTTCTCTGTGGTTGGTTCTTGGGACGGCTGTGAGGATCAGGTGTGTTTGAGTATACAGCACGGGATATCTGTTTGTGGGTTAGGTCTGGAGGGTATTGCCTGTTTGTGAAAGCTTTCAGCATACTGGACGAGGGAGTTCTCATCATTGCAGATGTGTCTACTGCAGGTGGCCAGGCTGAATGGGAGGGATTTTTTGGTGTGGAAGGTGGCAGCAGCCAAAGTGCAGGTATTGCTGGATTTGATGTGGACCGAGGTGTGGATGGAGCCATCTGAGGGGACGAGATCGGCATCTAGGAAGGTGGCACCAGGGGTGGAGGAGGGCCACGTAAAGTGGATGGGACAGTACGTGTTGAGATTGTTGAGGAGTCAGGACAAGATGTCCTGGCCTTGGGTCCAGATTATAAACATGTCATCAATAAACCTGAATCAGACCAGATGTTTAGGATTGAGATGTGATCAACAAGGGCCTACATTCTTTCGGTGGGGCAACAGTAAACAGCTGCAATGTGGATTTTGGGGAGCATGTAGAAGGTAGGTGTACATGCTGTTGGGGTGAGTAGGGAGATGGAGTCAGGGCAGAGGTTCTGGGGAGGGCCTAAGGACTTCAGCAGAGACTGGAGTTTATGTTGGACTTCTGGAATGGGGTCACTTTTGCAGAGTTTGTAGGTGGAGGTGTCGGACAACTGATGGAAGCCCTCTCCCAGGTAGTCACTCCGGTTCATCACAGCATTAGTGGCATCTTTGCTGCCGAGAGAATGATCAGGTCAGGATCTATTTTTAGGTTGGTTAGGGCAGTCCTTTCTTCTGCAGAAAGGTGGTTTTTATTAGGAAGGGATCTGGGGAAGGATGGTGACGTCATGCTGGAAGTTAGGAGTTCCTGGAAGATGACCAGGGTACAATTAGGTGGGAGTGCAGGAGGTTCACAGCTGGTTGGTAGAATGAACTGAGACACGCAGGATTCGGATTGGCTTTGGTTGGAGGGGTTGGTGGCAAAAAAGTGTTTCCACTGTAGGGCATGGGAGAAGGAGAATAGATCTTTCAAAAGACCAACATGGTTAAACCTGCAAATAGGGCTAAGTGTGAGGCCTTTGTATAGGACTGGAACTTTTGTGCGACTGAGGATTTTGATGGAGAGGTTAACAACTGTGTTCTGGGATTGATTCAGCTCTGGGTTTCATGGAGTGTTGGTAGGAGGTTTTGGAGATGTGGTAGGTTGAAAAGTTCAGCTAGGCAGCGTCAAATGATTATGAGGAGGTTGACAATGAGGAACAGTGTGGATAGGATGGAGGTTGGATAGTGGTTCTCCAGGGCAGGAGTAGGATGTCAGTAGGCTGGATAACTTGTGAAGTTTGTGTTTGGAATGTTTTTCTAGGTGTTGGCGTGTCAGGATTTCAATTTGGGTGATGAGGTGTAGGTAGTGGGGATTGCATAGCAACAGTATTTTGCAGAGAGAGTGGAGGTGATTCAGGGATGCCTGTGCCATGGAGATGTGTTTTTGTAGAACCAGGTTAGCGAAGGAAAGGTAGGCAGAATCTGAAAAAACAAAGTTCACTGTGGAAGGAGGGGTGGGATCTAGAAATAGGAAATATTTTATGGGTAAGTCATTTGGGGAGGGGGGAGGTATTCCAAGACTTAGGCAGCATTTGAGGAGCAGGATATAGGACAGGATTTTGGCTAGGGATAGGGAAATTTTTCTGAATTGGTGCAGATAAATTAAGTGTCCATTGGGGGGGGGGGGGGGGGGAGGGGGGTGATTGAGCTGGAGAAAGAATCTGGCATTGGAAGTGGCATGTGAAGGTATCAGGTGGTTGTAGGGGGAGCTGAGGAACATTGAAGGTTGTAAGGAATGAAAGCAATTGTGTTGATGGCAGGGGGTAGTATTGTGACTGGGGTATAAGTGACTGCACCTCACTGATAGGCAAAGGCCCTGCGTCATTGAGGTACGCAAACGGAAGGTACAGAGTTTTGCTGGCTTTCAGAATGCATTTTCCTTTTCAAGCTTGTAGGGAAAACATACGCGCACACACACACACACACACACACACACACACACACACACACACACACACACACACACACATGTGCTTTTTTTCATTTATTTTACGAGACTAGTTCCTTCAGACTAAATTGAGGAACAAATCTCCAAGGTCATGGAACGTGTCAGTACAGACAATTACAACATAAAAGAAATAACAGACACAATGAAATGTTCATGAACCCAAAAGAAGAAAAAAAAGGACAAGCCATAAGTTTATGTAAACACAATTAACAATATGACAAAGGAATCTGCTTAATTTTTCATGAAACACATCAACAGAGTAGGACTGACCCATGAAGAAACTCTTCAGTTTTGATTTGAAAGTACGTGGATTACTGCTAAAATTTTTGTATTCTTGTGGTAGCTTATTGAAAATGGATGCAGCTGTATATTGCATGTCTTTCTGCAGAAGAGTCAAGGAATTGCAATCCAAATGCACATTGGATTTCTGCCTAGTATTAAATGAGTGAACGCTGCTAATTCTTGGGAATAAGCTGATACTGTTAACAAGAAACAACAGTTAAGAATATACATATTGAGAGACCAATGACAGGGTACCCTGACTAATGAACAGGGGTCAACAAGATGTTCACGAACTTACACCACTTATTGCCCAAACCAACTGTTTTTGAGCCAAAAATATCCTTTGAGAATGGGAAGAGTTACCCCAAAATATAATACCACACATCATAAGCGAATGAAAATAAGTGAAGCAGGCTACTTTTCGTGTTCCTATCTATCACTTGTATTGTATTGTATTGTATTGTATGTTAACCGGTGACCTAGAACCGACGTAGAGGCTCTGTCCCCGCCGCAGCCACAGTGGTCCAGAACCCCACGACGACTACCGCAGTCCACTTCACCCCTCCGCCGCCCCACATTGAACCCAGGGTTATTGTGCACAGCCCTGGTGGACCCCCCCCCCCCCCCCCCCCCCAGGGAACATATCACACCAGACGAGTGTAACCCCTATGTTTGCGGGGTCTTGAACTGCATTATTTTAAACGATGCCAGTGTTGCACACAACATTTTTTACTACCAAGCTAGTGTCATCAGCAAAGAGAAATGTTTTAGAATCATCTGTAATACTAGAGGCCATATCATTTATTTAAATAAGGAACAGGAGTGGCCCCAACACTAATCCCTGGGGCACTCCCCATTTAACTATGTGCCACCCAGACCCCACATCATAGCCATTCTCAACACTGTGGAGAATGGCCTTTTGTTGTCTATTATTAAAGTAAGAGGTGAACCAATTGTGAGCTACTCCCTCTATTCCATAATGGTCCAACTTCTGGAGCTACATTTTGTGATCAACGCAATCAAATGCCTTAGCTAGATCAAAAAAGATGCCTAGTGTTTGAAACCTTTTGTTTAATCCATCCAGTACCTCACAGGGAAAACAGAATATAGCATTTTCAGTTGGTAAACCATTTATAAAACCAAATTGTACATTTGACAGCAAATTATCTGAAATAAAATGATCAATTATCCTTACATATATAGCCTTTTCAATAACATTAACAAACACTGATTGCATAACAATAGGTCTAAAATTGTCTACATTACCCCTTATCCCTTTTTATAAAGTGGCTTTACTTTTGAGTACTTTAATCACTGGATTTACTTCTGAGTACTTTAATCACTCAGGATACTGACCATTATTAAAGGAAAAATTACAAATGTAGCTAAGTACAGGGCTAACATGTGCAGCAAAGTATTTTAATATTCTGCTAGGTACTCCATCATATCCATGAGAGTCCTTAGTCTTCAGTGATTTTATTATTGACTCAATCTCCACCTTCTAAGTATTACAGGCATTTTCCACCTTCTCAGTATTACAGGTATTTTCCAAGAGAATTATACAATTCCCTATAGAAACTAAGTTTTTATTTAATTCATCAGCAATGCTCGGAAAGTGTTAAATACTGTACATACATCTGACTTGTCAGTAACAGAAACATTTTTACTATGAACTAATTTTATATCATCAATCTTGTCCAGCTGACCAGACACTCCATGCATTATGGTTTCAATTTTATCCTGAGAATTAGCTACTCTATTTGTGTACCACACACTCTTTGCCTTCCTAATAACATTTTAAGCACCTTACAATACTGTTTGTAATGGGCTACTGCAGCTCGATTGTGATTACTTCTAACATTTTGATATAATTCCCACTTTGTTATACATGACATTCTTATCCCATGAGTCAGCCACCCTGGCTGCCATTTACTGCTAGTACTCTGTTTAAAACATTCTAATGGAAAGCAACTTTCAAAGAACATGAAAATGTGTTAAGGAAAGCATTATATTTGTTATCAGTGTTGTTGACACTATAAACATCCTCCCACTCTTGTTACTTAATGAGGTTTAAAAAACTCTCTATTGCCATTGGTTTAGCTTTTCTACATAGGTTGTAATTATATATAACATTTGTTTGAGTATAGAAACCTTTTAGTATTAAAATTTGTGCATCATTGTCTGAAATGCCATTCACCCTTTTATTAACAGACTACTCATCTAGTAATGAAGAATGAATAAAAATATTGTATCTGGTTGTGCTACTGTTCCCCTGCATCCTGGTTGGAAAAAACACAGTCTGCATCAGATTACATGAATTTAGGAGGTCTTCCAACATCCTTTTCTCGCACATTCACATCGAAATTAATTTGAAGTCGCCATAAATAACTAATTTTTGATACTTCCTACCAAGTGAACCAAGAATCCTCTTATATCTTGGGTAGAAATACTCTGAAGTCAGAGGTAGGGGACCTGTAAATAGCAACAATTAGAAGATTAGTCTCACTAAATTCAACTGCCCCTGCACAACATTCAAATACCTGTTCAATGCAGTGCCATGGTATGTCAACAGACTCAAATGAAATACTGTTTTCATGTACATGGTTGCTCCCCACTCCACAAAGAATTCCTTGAAAACCAGCCAGCTAACCTGTATACTGGTAAAGGAAGCCTCTGAAATGTCAATTATTTAACTGGTGATCCGGTATACCAATAATATCAGTCAACATCTGTAAGCAGTTTACTAGCTTTATCTCTAATACCTCTTATATTTTGATGAAATATGCTAAATCCTTCACTACTTCCATACCTGATCCTGTTTGAAGGTGAGTCCTTTATTAGGGGGACTTCCTTTAAGCAGAGGTACTTATCAGCTGACTTCAGTCTAAAAAAGGTGCAACTCTAACACCAACTACTACAGAAATTTTTCCATGGGTGATCCCACCTCAACCTACTACACTGTCACCTGTAAGATTTGCCAGCCTCCCCTTCCCATACCTATTGAGGTGCAGACCATGCCTAGTGGAACCTGATCTACTGATGGACTCAACTAGCATCAATGCAATGTGAGCTATGACCTCTGCCATTGGTACCTTCTCCAGCCCCATGTTAACATGCCTAACAGCAGAATTAAGATGAGGCCAATCACAATGCTGAAACAGTTGCACAAAGTGCACATTAGTGCCACCAGTTTGAGTAGCAATCTGTACCTGGTCACCACCTACATCATACTCCTCGTTCCTATCAAGACTATTCCCAGCTTCACCCACTATCACAACCTGATCCTCTTTCGTAAAATTCCTACATAACTGCCCAATGTTAACAGTCACCTGATCCAACCCTACACTAAGCTTCACAATGCTGGTGACTCCCCAACACTTCCTGGCTGGCCCACACCTCTGCCATGCGAACTACTTAGCAGCAGAGCCTTCTTCTTTCTGTTAGAATCTGAACTGACTTGGGCTCCCTAAATGCTAACGACTGCTGCATGTTTCCTAAACCTACAACTACAAGAGGCTCCTCTCCACTACACTCTGAAAGTCAGTCAAATCTATTGGTTATACACAAAGTACAACTGTTTGAATATCCCTTCCTCCTAGCTGCCTTCTTACCAACTGCCAGTTCCCATTCCCTTGCCCTCTTCATCCTATCTAGTTCCTCCTTTGCCTTTTGTAACTGCACCTGAAGTGCACAGATCTTATGTTCCTGCTCCTGTATCAATTTATTTCTGCTACAAATTCTGCATATCCAGGAGAGCATCTAGCATCTTGCTAGAATGCGCACTGGCTTTCACACTGAATTCCCCCAATGAAAATACTTTGAATGAATCTCACACTGTAACTCACTACTCACAAACCTACAACAAAGCCCATGCTCTACATCTACATTCTACATTTATACTCCGCAAGCCACCCAACGGTGTGTGGCGGAGGGCACTTTACGTGCCACTGTCATTACCTCCCTTTTCTGTTCCAGTCGCGTATGGTTCGGAGGAAGAACGACTGCCGGAAAACCTCCGTGCGTGCTCGAATCTCTCTAATTTTACATTGGTGATCTCCTCGGGAGGTATAAGTAGGGGGAACAAAAAATTCGATATCCAGAAACGCACCCTCTCGAAACCTGGACAGCAAGCTACACCGCGATGCAGAGCGCCTCTCTTGCAAAGTCTGCCACTTGAGTTTGCTAAACATCTCCATAACGCTATCACGCTTACCAAATAACCCTGTGATGCAACGAGCCGCTCTTCTTTGGATCTTCTCTATCTCCTCTGTCAACCCGACCTGGTACGGATCCCACACTGATGAGCAATACTCAAGTATAGGTCGAACGAGTGTTTTGTAAGCCACATCCTTTGTTGATGGACTACATTTTCTAAGGACTCTCCCAATGAATCTCAACCTGGCACCCGCCTTACCAACAATTAATTTTATATCATCATTCCACTTTAAATCGTTCCGTACGCATACTCACAGATATTTTACAGAAGTAACTGCTACCAGTGTTTGTTCTGCTATCATATAATCATACAATAAAGGATCCTTCTTTCTATGTATTCACAATACATTACATTTGTCTATGTTAAGGGTCAGTTGTCACTCCCTGCACCAAGTGCCTATCCGCTGCAGATCTTCCTGCATTTCGTTACAATTTTCTAATGCTGCAACTTCTCTGTGTACTACAGCATCATCCGCGAAAAGCCGTATGGAACTTCCGACACTATCTACTAGGTTATTTATATATATTGTGAAAAGCAATGGTCCCATAACACTCCCCTGTGGCACGCCAGAGGTTACTTTAACGTCTGTAGATGTCTCTCCCATTGATAACAACATGCTGTGTTCTGTTTGCTAAAAGCTCTTCAATCCGAACACAGCTGGTCTGATATTCCGTAGGCTCTTACTTTGTTTATCAGGCGACAGTGCGGAACTGTATCGAATGCCTTCTGGAAGTCAAGGAAAATAGCATCTACCTGGGATGCCTGTATCTAATATTTTCTGGGTCTCATGAACAAATAAAGCGAGTTGGGTCTCACACGATCGCTGTTTCCGGAATCCATGTTGATTCCTACAGAGTAGATTCTGGGTTTCCAAAAACGACATGATACGCGAACAAAAAATATGTTCTAAAATTCTACAACTGATCGACGTCAGAGCTATAGGTCTATAGTTTCGCGCATCTGCTCGACAACCCTTCTTGAAGACTGGGACTACCTGTGCTCTTTTCCAATCATTTGGAACCTTCCGTTCCCCTAGAGACTTGCGGTACATGGCTGTTAGAAGGGGGGCAAGTTCTTTCGCGTACTCTGTATAGAATCGAATTGGTATCACGTCAGGTCCAGTGGACTTTCCTCTGTTGAGTGATTCCAGTTGCTTTTCTATTCCTTGGACACTTATTTCGATGTCAGCCATTTTTTCGTTTGTGCGAGGATTTAGAGAAGGAACTGCAGTGCGGTCTTCCTCTGTGAAACAGCTTTGGGAAAAAGTGTTTAGTAATTCAGCTTTACGCATGTCATCCTCTGTTTCAATGCCATCATCATCCCGGAGTGTCTGGATATGCTGTTTCGAGCCACTTACTGATTTAACGTAAGACCAGAACTTCCTAGGATTTTCTGTCAAGTCGGTACATAGAATTTTACTTTCGAATTCACTGAACGCTTCACGCATAGCCCTCCTTACGCTAACTTTGACATCGTTTAGCTTCTGTTTGTCTGAGAGGTTTTGGCTGCGTTTAAATTTGCAGTGAAGCTCTCTTTGCTTTCGCAGTAGTTTCCTAACTTTGTTGTTGAACCACGGTGGGTTTTTCCTGTCCCTCACAGTTTTACTCGGCATGTACCTGTCTAAAATGCATTTTACGATTGCCATGAACTTTTTCCATAAACACTCAACATTGTCAGTGTCGGAACAGAAATTTTCATTTTGATCTGTTAGGTAGTCTGAAGTCTGCCTTCTATTACTCTTGCTAAACAGATAAACCTTCCTTTCTTTTTTTATATTCCTATTAACTTCCATATTCAGGGATGCTGCAACGGCCTTATGATGACTGATTCCCTGTTCTGCACTTACAGAGTCGAAAAGCTCGGGTCTGTCTGTTATCAGTAGGTCCAAGATGTTATCTCCACGAGTCAGTTCTCTGTTTAATTGCTCGAGGTAATTTTCGGATAGTGCACTCAGTATAATGTCACTCGATGCTCTGTCCCTACCACCCGTCCTAAACATCTGAGTGTCCCAGTCTATATCTGGTAAATTGAAATCTCCACCTAAGACTATAACATGCTGAGAAAATTTATGTGAAATGTATTCCAAATTTTCTCTCAGTTGTTCTGCCACTAATGCTGCTGAGTCGGGAGGTCGGTAAAAGGAGCCAACTATTAACCTAGCTCGGTTGTTGAGTGTAACCTCCACCCATAATAATTCACAGGAACTATCCACTTCTACTTCACTGCAGGATAAACTACTACTAACAGCGACAAACACGCCACCACCGGTTGCATGCAATCTATCATTTCTAAACACCGTCTGTGCCTTTGTAAAAGTATCGGCAGAATTTATCTCTGGCTTCAGCCATCTTTCTGTACCTATAACGATTTCAGCTTTGGTGCTTTCTATCAGCGCTTGAAGTTCCGGTACTTTACCAATGCAGCTTCGACAGTTTACAATTACAATATCGATTGCTGCTTGGTCCCCGCATGTCCTGACTTTGCCCCGCACCCTTTGAGGCTGTGCCCTTTCTGTACTTGCCCGAGGCCATCTAACCTAAAAAACCACCCAGTCCATGCCACACAACCCCTGCTAACCGTGTAGCCACTTGCTGCGTGTAGTGGACTCATGACCTATCCAGCGGAACCCGAAACCCCACCACCCTATGGCGCAAGTCGAGGAATCTGCAGCCCACACGGTCGCAGAACCGTCTCAGCCTCTGATTCAGACCCTCCACTCGGCTCTGTACCATAGGTCCGCAGTCAGTCCTGTCGACGATGCTGCAGATTGTGAGCTCTGCTCTCATCCCGCTAGCGAGACTGGCACTCTTCACCAAATCAGATAGCCACCGGAAGCCAGAGAGGATTTCCTCCGATCCATAGCGACACACATCATTGGTGCCGACATGAGCGACCACCTGCAGATGGGTGCACCCTGCACCGTTCATGGCATCCGGAAGGACCCTTTCCACGTCTAGAATGACTCCCCCCGGTATGCACGCGGAGTGCACATTGGTTTTCTTCCCCTCTCTTGCTGCCATTTCCATAAGGGGCCCCATTACGCGCCTGACGTTGGAGCTCCCAACTACCAGTAAGCCCACCCTCTGCGACCGCCCGGATCTTGCAGACTGAGGGGCAACCTCTGGAACAGGACAAGCAGCCATGTCCGGCTGAAGATCAGTAGCAGCCTGAGACAGAGCCTGAAACCAGTTCGTCAGACAAACTGGAGAGGCCTTCCGTTCAGCACTCCGGAATGTCTTTCGCCCCCTGCCACACCTCGAGACGACCTCCCACTCTATCACAGGTGAGGGATCAGCCTCAATGTGGGCAGTATCCTGGACAGCCACAGTCGTAGTCCGATCGTGGGACGAGCTGGCCGTCCCCGACAAACCCTCATCTGGACCCCCACAGTGATGCCCATTGGCAACAGCCTCAAGCTGTGTGACCGAAGCCAACACTGCCTGAAGCTGGGAGCGAAGGGATGCCAACTCAGCCTGCATCCGAACACAGCAGTTGCAGTCCCTATCCATGCTAAAAAAACTGTTGTGCAAAGAACGTCTGAACTAATCTACAGAGAGCACAAACAATTTGACACAAAATTTAAACGGTTATTAAAATACAAGATTCCCCAGTAAATGCAGTAATGCTGCTACTTGCGCACTGCTGACACACTGCTCGGCGGCGGAAGGAGACTACGCGATTTTACACTATTCAGGTAGTAAAACGCGATGCTACAACTCAGGGTAAAATGTTAACAGTTACCGAAAAAACTAAATGTCTATCTCACCTAAATTCAATTACTACTGTAGTACTATTTAAAGAATTAATGATAGTGATCTCGAATTTCGCTCTCTACTAAGAAAGCAAGTACTTTTATTAGTACTACTAAACCAAAATTAATACTAATACCACAAAAACTTCACACAATTTCTGACCTAAAACCAAAAATTCAAGCACCACTGCTCAAACGATTGCCAGCTCTTTCCAGACCCACAGTGACTGCATTCTAGCGTGAGGCAGGGGGAGTGGGGGTGGGCTGAGGTGAGGGATGGAGAAAAGTGGGGAGCCATCTGTGGGCTAGCTAGGGGTGCAGGTAGAGGGGGGCAGGTGGCATACGGCTGGGAAAGTGATTTCAATGAGTAGGGTGTGAGACAACACACAACTAGCCTATGTGGAGACTCAAATTGGGCGGGGGTACTGGGGCGGGTGCGTGTCCACACACACATGCACGTAGGTGCGCGCACGCGCGCCCACGCCCACGCACACACACACACACACAGGGGGGAGTCACCTGGAGGGGCACCGAGTTACCTTAGGTATCGGCCAGGAAGGTTATGGGAGTGAAGGATGTGCTGTAAGGTTAGCTCGTACCTGCACGGCTCAGAAAAGATGGTGATGGTTTGGAGGATCCAGATAGCCGCAGCTGTGTGCCAAACTACTCCTGATAACAGCATAACACATTTCTAGTGACTCAAAATTGTCCCTCCTTTACATATCAATAAGGATCTGCCTGTTCTTGTGTCCGTTTTATCTCTTACGTGTGACAATAAATCAGGGTTGCCACAAGCTTCTCAAAGTGAAATATCTTGATATTTCCCTGTTTTCCATACAAGTTTTAGCATTTTCCCCCATAAATTTTGAGGTGTCAAGTGTAAGTAATGGTGTAAGTTGACAAAAAAAAAAATAAAAAATAAAATAAAATAAAAAATATAGGTACTTCTGTATTTCTCCCCCATTCAGCAAAAATCTTAAGTACTAACATCAACATATCTTGTAATGAACTGCTTTTAGGTGGAAAAAGCAAGCCAAATGGTATATTTGTTTCATTAAGACCACTGTTGTTATTTTATTTCAATAAAACAAAGCCCATTTGGTAACAAAAAACACATTTCCTTGGAGTTGCAAGACAGATTTAAAATACCTTCACTGATTTCAGAAATAGCCTCAGAAAAAAGTAGGACTCTTGAAAGATGTGTATAAGGCAGGAAAGAGAGATGTAAACCAACACTATACGTGACCACCAATACTATGTTAGTTCTACTATGTTCGTTATTGTCGGTTATTACCCACTGTGTTACATATATTATTTTACAGGTATTGTGTGAATTTTGTTTCAATAAATATGTGAGTACATAGCATACGTACAAACTGTCAATGGCGGCCACAACTTTTTTCTCCTTCTTATCGTTCATTCTTTCTAATATATAAATTATTTTCAAAGAGCCAAAATGTACTAAAATAAATAAAATGTCTATAAAACACCGCACTGTACAATGTACTTGTGGTGAGACAGTCGCAATTTCTAAAAAACAATCAGCCGTGGCCTCTGACCTGCCAAGGAGCAGAGCGGCCCTGGGTCCTTGGATAAACTATGAAAATCTGCCACAAACAAACAGACTCAGCCTGCAGGCAGATCGGTGAGACTAGATCCGTCGGGCAGGACCTGCACATTAGGGGGAACCGATGGGCTTCAGATCGACAAGCTTGATCCGTTAAGAGATACCTGCAGAAATGACTCGCAGTTTTGGCCCGTCATGGAAGTCCACAAATGTGGCCAGCTATTCACGTGTCACAGACACCTTGTTGATGAAATGAGACCATAGTGATCAATCTATGAACAGATAACTTGTGCAAGTCCTATGAGAATCAATACTAATGAGGATAGGTAGCCACTCACCAGAAAGATGATCACTGAGCCAAGACTAGACTATCTCACTCTCACAACTAAATTTTCAGCCATAGCATTTTCCAGAAAATGAGAGCTCATACACAGATTTATGCAATCACTGAGACACAACTCATGCGCACATGACACAGCTCGTGCACACATGACCACCATCTCCAGCCGCTGCGTCAACAATCGCTGAGAATCAGATCCAAACAAATGGTTCCTCACGCCTCCCTACCTCTCGTCGGCAGCTGCTAGACTAGTGGCAAGAAGTGGTGGCAACACTGACTGCAAGCTGACAGGAATGGTAGGAAGAAGAGAAGTAGTAACAATGAGGGTGTAGGAAGCAGAACATGTACTCAGCTGTGCCCAGCCAGCAGTAATGCATGACATCTCAGTAAACAAACCATTTCATCTACTGAGACAAAAACAAGACTTTTCCAGTGTTTTTAAAATTTCCCTAATATTTCCCTGAGATATTTGAAATTCCCTGATATTTCCATGATTTCCAGTACTTGTGGCAACCATGTAAATCACACATGATCGAATTTATTTTACGTGCGCAATGATGTATCGTGCATGTAATCCTATATAACCCAGTCAAAATACTACCTTCGCACCCAACCCAGTTCCTTTCATTCCTTACACCCACCAACATTATTCATCTGCCCCTACAACCACCTGACATCTTGAGTCACTGCTTCTAATGCAAACTTCTTTCCCCAGTGGACCCCTGATAATTTATCTGGATCAATTAAGAAAAGTTTCCCTATCCCTAGCCAAAACCCTGTCCCATACCCTGTTCCTTAAATGCTATCTAAGCCATGGAACCCTAACCCAATAGCCTAACCATAAAAATCCCTAATCTGGGTCCCAACCTTCCTTCTACAATGAACTTCATTTTTTAGATTCCGCCATACACTTCCTTCAAAAACATGGTTCCACAAAAATACATCTCCATGCCACATGCATTCCTTAACCACCTCCACTCCTTCCACAAAATAATGTTCCTATGCAATCCCCACTATCTACATCTCATCATCCTGGCACTCCAACATTATAACCACCACACCCACACGTTATCCAACCTGCTGACATCCTGCTACCATCTTGGGGCACCACTATCCAACTCTCTTCCTGCCCACAGTGTACCTCATCATCAACCCCTAATCATTCAGACTCTGCTAGTTGACCTTTTCTGCCCACCACGTCCTGCAAAACACCTTACCAACACTCCATGAAATCCAGTGTCGAAACAGTTCCAGAACACTGTTGTTACCTCTCCACCAAAATCCTCAGTCCCACAGAAATTTCAGTCCTGTCCAAGGGCCTCACATTAAGCTCTACTCCCAGGTTTAACCTTGTGGGACTTTGGAGACATCTACTCTCCTTCTCCCACTCCCTACAGTGGAAACACTTCTTTGCCACCAACTCCTCCAATCAAAGCCAATCTGAACCCTGCCTGTCCCAATCCATACAATTAATCAGCTGTGAACCTCCCGCACTCTCACCTAATTATAACCTGGTCACCTTCCAGGAACACCTAACTTCTGACATGACCTTACCATTCTTCCCCAGATCCCTCCCTAATAAACACCACCTTTCAACAGAAGAAAGGACTGCCCTACACAACCAAAAAACAGATCCTGACCTGATCATTCTCCCAGCAGACAAAGTTCCACTAACATTGTGATGAACCAGAGTGACTACCTGGCAGAGGACCTCCACCTACAAGCTTTGCCAAAGTGACCCCATGCCAGAAGTTCAACATAACCTCCAATCCCTGCTGAAATCCTCAGGCCCTTCCCAGAACCTCTCCCCTGACTCCATCTCCATACTCACTCCACACCCACCTTCTACATACTCCCCGAACTCCACACACCTAAAAATCCTGGGGTCCTCATTGTGGCTGTTTACTGTGCCCCCACTGAAAGAATCTAGGCCCCTGTTGATCAACTTCTAAATGCTAAACATCTGGTCTGGTTCAGGTTTATTGATGACATGTTTATAACCTGAACCCAAGGCCAGGACATCTTGTCCTCACTCCTCAACAATCTCAACACCTTCTGTCCCATCCACTTCACCTGGCCCTCCTCCACCAACCGTGCCATCTTCCTAGATGTTGATCTCCTCCCCTCAGGTGGCTCCATCCACATCTTGGTCCACATCAAACCCACCAGTCGCCAAAATTTGACAGCTGCCACCCTTCCACACCAAAAAATCCCTCCCATACAGTCTGGCCATCTGATGTAGACGCATCTGCAATGATGAGAACTCCCTCGCCCAGTTTGCTGATGCCCTTTGCAGACAGGCAATACCCTCCAGACCTAATTCACAAACAGATATCCCGTGCTATCTCCTCACACACACCTTATCCCCACAGCCAGCCCAAGAACCAACCATACAGAAGCGCCCCCTTGTCACTCAATACCACCCCGGTCTCAAACAACTGAACCACGTCCTTTGTCTGGGCTTTGGTTGTCTATTATCATGCCCTGAAATGAGGGACAACCCACCCAAGATACCTCCAACCCTCCCACAGTAGTGGTGTTCCGCCACTCACCTGACCTCCACAACATCCTAGTCCATCCCTATGCCACTCCCACCCCCAATTCCCTGCCACAGGGATCACACGCCTGCAGAAGACCACGATGTAAGAAGCAAGATCTGCTCTATCCACCCACCCAACACCATCTATTCCAGTCCCATCACAGGCTTATCCCATCCCCATCAGAGGCCAGGTCCACCTGTGACAGTAGCCATGTAATATACCAGCTCTGCTGCAACCAGTACACAGTGTTTTTCATTGGTATGACAAACAACTAACTGTCAATTAGAATGAACAACCACCACCAATCTGTTCCCAAAAACGAGGTGGACCAAATGGCACAACAGGAAGCGGGGCACAACATGTGAGATTTCACTGGCTGTTTCACAATCTGTGCCACCTGGAGAGTGTGTGTGTGTGTGTGTGTGTGTGTGTGTGTGTGTGTCTCCATGTTTTCCCTACAAACTTGAGAAAGGAAATGCATTCTGAAAGCTAGCAAAGCTCTATAATTTCTTTTTGTGTGCCTGACGAAGAAGCAGTGCTTCTGCCTTTCGGTGAGTCGTTTCCCTTTATTCCTAAATGACACATGATATGTTTTACGCTTTTTTACAAAACTTTTCTGATTGTATTAAATCCTCTCAAGATCAGATCTCCACAATAAAATCTTTGAAATTTTCGCAAGGTAGTATATAGTAACTTGTCAAACATGGTGTGGCAGGGAGGGAGGGGAGGGTGGGCTGTCTTTGTACAAATAGAGAGGCTAGCTATGTCCTCACATCAATTCCACACATGGGGTGCAATGGTGTGAAGATATTCCATTATCAATGCAATTCAGATGCAAAGGTAGTTGGAGTAACAAACAAATCATATTATTCTGTAACAAGTGACTGGTGACTGATGTTTCCTGACATCAAAACACTCAGCAAACAAGCCCCCTCTCAACATATGAAATATCGTTGATAGAGTTGGGCTCACCCTGTATTTTGTGTCTTAACCGATTCAAATTCAGAAGCACACTTCGATGTCAATTCAGAAAAAATTGGTTTGTTAAGTAAATCATTTTTATACTTTGTATGTTTACTACCAACTGAACATGTGACCATATTTGCCATGTCAATGTTGCTCGCTCCTAAATTCAAGAGCACACACTATCAAGATGCTTTAGCAAGTTCAATGGCAATCAAAACCATCAAGGATCTGCTTGTTGTGGTCTTCAGTCCTGAGACTGGTTTGATGCAGCTCTCCATGCTACTCTATCCTGTGCAAGCTTCTTCATCTCCCAGTACCTACTGCAACATACATCCTTCTGAATCTGCTTGGTGTATTCATCTCTTGGTCTCCTTTTACGATTTTTACCCTCCACGCTGCCCTCCAATGCTAAATTTGTGATCCATTGATGACTCAGAACATGTCCTACCAATCAATCCCTTCTTCTAGTCAAGTTGTGCCACAAACTCCTCTTCTCCCCAATCCTATTCAATATCTTCTCATTAGGTATGTGATCTACCCATCTAATCTTCAGCATTCTTCTGTAGCACCACATTTTGAAAGCTTCTATTCTCTTCTTGTCCAAACTATTTACCGTCCATGTTTCACTTCCATACATGGCTACACTCCATACAAATACTTTCAGAAACGACTTCCTGACACTTAAATCTATACTCAATGTTAACAAATTTCTCTTCTTCAGAAACGCTTTTCTTGCCATTGCCAGTCTACATTTTATATCGTCTCTACTTCGACCATCATCAGTT
Source organism: Schistocerca nitens (assembly GCF_023898315.1). Taxonomy (NCBI): domain Eukaryota; kingdom Metazoa; phylum Arthropoda; class Insecta; order Orthoptera; family Acrididae; genus Schistocerca; species Schistocerca nitens. The sequence goes on along the minus strand of NC_064614.1, from coordinate 486,989,239 downwards.
ATTTTGCTCCCCAAATAGCAAAACTCCTTTACTACTGTAAGTGTCTCATTTCCTAATCTAATTTCCTCAGCATCACCCGACTTAATTCGACTACATTCCATTATCCTCGTTTTGCTTTTGTTGATGTTCATCTTATATCCTCCTTTCAAGACACTGTCCATTCCGTTCAACTGCTCTTCCAAGTCCTTTGCTGTCTCTGACAGAATTACAATGTCATCGGCGAACCTCAAAGTTTTTATTTCTTCTCCATGGATTTTAATACCTACTCCGAATTTTTCTTTTGTTTCCTTCACTGCTTGCTCAATATACAGATTGAATAACATCGGGGAGAGGCTACAACCCTGTCTCACTCCCATCCCAACCACTGCTTGCCTTTCATGTCCCTCGACTCTTATAACTGCCATCTGGTTTCCATACAAATTGTAAATAGCCTTTCGCTCCCTGTATTTTATCCCTGCCATCTTCAGAATTTGAAAGAGAGTATTCCAGTCAACATTGTCAACAGCTTTCTCAAAGCCTACAAATGCTAGGAATGTAGGTTTGCCTTTCCTTAATCTAGCTTACAAGATAAGTCGTAGGGTCAGTATTGCCTCACGTGTTCCAATATTTCTACGGAATCCAAACTGATCTTCCCCGAGGTTGGCTTCTACCAGTTTTTCCATTCGTCTGTAAAGAATTCACATTAGTATTTTGCAACCGTGACTTATTAAACTGATAGTTCGGTAATTTTCACATCTGTCAACACCTGCTTTCTTTGGGATTGGAATTATTATATTCTTCTTGAAGTCTGAGGGTATTTCGCCTGTCTAATACATCTTGCTCACCAGATGGTAGAGTTTTGTCAGGATTGGCTCTCCCAAGGGCGTCAGTAGTTCTAATGGAATGTTGTCTACTCCCGGAGCCTGTTTCGACTCAGGTCTTTCAGTGCTCTGTCAAACTCTTCACGCAGTATCACATCTCCCATTTCATCTTCCTCTATATCCTCTTCCATTTCCAGAATATTGTCCTCAAATACATCGCCCTTGTATAGACCCTCTATATACTCCTTCCGCCTTTCTGCTTTCCCTTCTTTGGTTAGAACTGGGTTTCCATCTGAGCTCATGATATTCATACAAGTGGTTCTCTTTTCTCCAAAGGTCTCTTTAATTTTCCTGTAGGCAGTATCTAACTTACCCCTAGCAAGATAAGCCTCTACATCCTTACATTTGTCCTCTAGCCATCCCTGCTTAGCCATTTTGCACTTCCTGTCAATCTCATTTTTGAGACGTTTGTATTCCTTCTTGCCCGCTTCATTTACTGCATTTTTATATGTTCTCCTTTCATCAATTAAATTCAATATTTCTTCTGTTACCCAAGTATTTCTACTAGCCCTCGTCTTTTTACCTACTTGATCCTCTGCTGCCTTCACTACTTCATCCCTCAAAGCTACCCATTCTTCTTCTACTGTATTTCTTTCCCCCATTCCTGTCAATTGTTCCCTTATGCTCTCTCTGAAACTCTGTACAACCTCTGGTTTAGTCAGTTTATACAGGTCCCATCTCCTTAAATTCCCACCTTTTTGCAGTTTTTTCAGTTTTAAGCTACAGTTCATAACTAATCGATTGTGGTCAGAGTCCACATCTGCCCCTGAAAACATCTTATAATTTAAAACCTGGTTCCTAAATCTCTGTCTTACCATTATCTAATCTATCTGAAACCTGTCAGTATCTCCAGGATTCTTCCATGTATACAACCTTCTTTTATGATTCTTGAAACAAGTGTTAGCTATGATTAAGTTGTGCTCTGTGCAAAATTCTACCAGGCGGCTTCCTCTTTCATTTCTTACCCCCAATCCATATTCACCTTCTCTTCTCCCTTTTCCTACTACCGAATTCCAGTCACCCATGACTATTAAATTTTCGTCTCCCTTCACTATCTGAATAATTTCTTTTATTTCATCATACATTTCTTCAATTCCTTCGTCAGCTGAAGAGCTAGTTGGCATATAAACTTGTACTACTGTAGTAGGCATGGGCTACGTTCTATCTCGGCCACAGTAATGCGTTCACTATGCTGTTTGTAGTAGCTTACCCGCATTCCTATTTTTTTATTCATTATTAAACCTACTCCTGCATTACCCCTATTTGACTTTGTATTTATAACCCTGTATTCGCCTGACCAAAAGTCTTGTTCCTCCTGCCACCGAACTTCACTAATTCCCACTATATCTAACTTTAACCTATCCATTTCCCTTTTTAAATTTTCTAACCTACCTGCCCGATTAAGGGATCTGACATTCCACACTCCGATCTGCTTGCCACTGTTGAAAAGACTGTCAGTAAGTATAACCAAACTTTGCTATGTTACAGTAAAAACAGAGAAACCTACTTTTATTCAGAGAGTGGATTTCATAAAACAGCCCAAGAAAACAATAATTTGCATACCGGGACAGAAACAGACCTACCAGCACAGTCCAGATATTGTCTAAAAGACTATATTTTAAATCTTAAAGACGACCCATTAGATGTATGGAACCACATCATTGGTACTACCTATCCAATGGTACATAAAATTGCAGTCAAATATTTGAGCTAGAGAGTGACAGTGTCAGCTTCTGAAAGACTGTTTTTAAAATTAGGATAAGCTCTCAGACAACAATGCAATACACTGAAGGGAAAATTACTCTCAATTTTTTTTCCAACTGGTATAATTTGTTGTGGGATATGTAACGATAATTGTAGCTGTATTTATTTATTCCTTAATACGACATGCAATGCATTTGTTTATTGCTTTTGATGTCATCCTATAAATTAATCATTTAACCTCAAATTTAAAACCATCGATGTTTTAGAGGTTGACTATTATCAGCCATTGTTGTTTAGACACTGGTGACGAAATCCTAGCCAATGACAGTAATTCTTTTATTCCTCTCATTGTCAATAAATTTAGTGATATTGACCATATGCTGTTGTATTCGAAGACGAGTATGTTAACTGCTATCACCTTCAACATCTGCACTATGGGAATGGGTACAACTCTGAGTAGGTAGGAGTCAATACCTACTCACATGACCACATTAGTTTCAACAATGTCGAAGGTTACAGTTTTAAGTTATAAGTAATCACATTTTATGTTTACTTTTGCAGGTGGCAGTTATCTTTGGCATAATGCTTTAGTTAGTGGTCAATGAATGTGAAGATTTGACTGTTTATCACTGCTCTCCTACTTATCACGAAAACTTACGTGATAAGAATGTATCTGCTTGATGCATCATTTACAAAGGAAATTAAACAACAATAGCTTTTTATTTGCTTCCAATATCTGTCACAGCTAGGATAATAGTCATTTCTTTGTGGCGACTAGTTTCAGGTCATCACGTCCATTTTCAAGCCATAGCCCATAAAATATTTTATAGTGTTAACAAATGCAAAAATTACATTGTACTACTACAAGTGTATGTATAAGTTGAACATAACATAAAGCAATATAAAATTTTTCTTCTGTGCAATCCATCATTTTACACACCTTGAATCTAAGTGTAATCATACAGTCCACCAATGTACAAATGAAAACCAAAATTATAAATCATTTCATGAATACCAATTGTTAAACTTCATATGGATGTATAATATGGTTTACATCCAATCAAATGCAGCAAATTGAAATGCTACGCTACGCCAGTTGCCTCATAACCTCCGCAGAGGCCACTAGTAGCGATACGCGACAACCTCATACATAACTGAAATGTTACTTGCATTTTTTAGACAGTGGTATTAGACCAATTAACAGCACACACCTTCATTACACTGTTACACTTACTTATAATGATTTTGACATTTTTACATACATAATTATAATACATCACACATTATAATAAAACCAAAGCAGTGCTACAATACAGCACGCCCAAAACCAACATCTATCAGTCTCGACTGACAGCCACATGCAATTTTCTTATTTTTCTTTTCTCCTCCCTCCTCTCCCTCAAATGTTACATTCAGTTACCACAATTATTCATCCTTGAACAGCATTGTACGCTACGATCAGATCACATTACAAATTTTAAAATCTTACAACATTCCCAGCAATAGGTAAAGTCCTCATATTTACCATATTGTAAGTGAATTACTGACATTTAGATAAGTCCTGCCTGTAGCATATTCCATAAGTGGGCTGAGCAGATAAATGACATGTGGTACCATACCCTGTTACACATTAAGTTACCAGTATTATACTCGTACCAATCAAATAATATTATTATCCCACATAAATAAAATATTTCTTTATAAAACATGAGCACTACCACCATTGGTTATCATATTTGCTTATACATTTACCACTGGCCCTTTACCTACACCTGCATTTATTGTGAATCTCTCATGCAGCACAAAGTCCCAAGTGACTGGAAAAAGGTGCAGGTGACTCCAGTATATAAGAAAGGTAAAAGAGCAGACCCACAAAATTACAGACCAATATCCCTAACTTCTCTTTGCTGCACAGTCCTTGAACATGCTCTCTGTCTGAATATGATAAAACTTTCTCGAGACTAAGAAGCTTATGTCCACGAATCAGCATAGTCTTAGAAAGTATCGCTAATGCGAAACTCAGATTGCCCTTTTCTCACAAGATAAACTGAGAACCACGGATGAAGGTAAACAGGCAGATTCCATATTTTTAGATTTCTGGAAAGCATTTGACATAGTGCCCCAATGTAGGTTAAAGCATATGGAACAAGTTCACAGATATGTGAGTGGATGGAACACTTCTTAAAAAATGGAACCCAGTATGTTGTCCTCAACAGCGAGTGTTCATCAGAGACAAGTTTATCGTCTGAAGTGCCCCAGGAAAGTGTGATAGGACCACTGTTGTTCTCTATATACATACATGATTTGGTGCACAGAGTGGGCAGATACCTGTGGTTGTTTGCTGATGATGCTGTGATGTACAGTAAGGCATCGAAGTTGAATGACTGTAGGAAGATACAAGACAACTTAGACAAAAATTCCAGTTGGTGTGATGAATGGCAGTAAGCCCTAAATGTGGAAAAATGTAAGTTAATCCAGATGAGTAGTAAGAACAAACCTTAAATGTTCAGATACAGTATTAGTAGTCTCCTGCTTGACACATTCAAGTCATTTAAAACGTCTGGGCGTAACATTGCAAAGCAATATGAGATGGAACAAGCATATGAAAACTGTGGTAGGGAAGGCAAATGTTCGAGTTCCCTTTATTGGGAGAATTTTAGAAAACAATGGTTCACCTATAAAGGAGGCCACATATAGGATGCTGGTGCGACCTATTCTTGAGTGCTGCTCGAGTGTTTGGGACCAGTACCATGTCAGATTGAAGGAAGACATCGAAGCAATTCAGAGGCAGGCTGCTAGATTTGTTATTGTAGGTTTGAACAACATGTAAGTGTTACAGAGATGCTTCGAGAACTCAAATGGGGATCCCTGGGGGGAAGGTAACCTTCTTTTCGAGAAACTCTATTGAGAAAATTTAGAGAACCGGCATTTGAAGCTGACTGGCAAACAATTCTACTGCCACCAACGTACATTGCGCATAAAGGCCAAGAAGATAAGGTACGAGAAATTAGGGTTCATGCGGTGGCATACAGACAGTCGTTTTTCCCTCAATCTACTTACGAGTGGAACAGGAGGGGAAATGACAAGTAGTGGTACAGGGTACCCTCTGCCATGTGCCATACAGTAACCAGCAGAGTACCTACGCAAATGCAGATGTAGCTCTGGCGTATCAGTCCCATACTTGCTGATTATTTTTATACAGCTACTAAAACACTGTCTTATGTATGCATTAGCTTTTATGCAATTACTGGAGAAGAAATAAGTGGTGATACAGCCTGAAGCATAAAATGTGTTGCAACTGGAAGTATCAATTTGAGAGGGAGCATAAAAAGACTACATGTTGTCACCAAATAAAGAGAAACTGTGAAAAGAAAGCAAAATCACATCAAGAAACAGATATAAATTTCAATCATCATTTGGTAGGGAAATTAATGTCGCTCTAGAAAGTAAAACAGTGGAAATGAAAGACTGCATAAACATTCCATTACTTTAAGATTCTGCTACATCCAAATTGCTAGAAGAAAAACTCCTTGAAAAATGGTACAGAGGAAAAAATGAGAATCTTCTTCTTCTTTCTCTTTCGCCTTTCACTCCTGTTTTCTATATGTCAGCATTGTTATGTGGGTCCTGACAAAGTTAGTGAGAGGGGGTGGTGTGATACCCTTCCTAATGCTATCACTCACCCAGGACATAAGCTGTCTGCCTGGGTTTAAAGTAAATCTCATGTTCAAGTGTGAGATAAGTCTCGTGTTCAAGTGTGATAACATCTTCAAACTCTGAAAATGGCTGAATGATATACAGCTGAAATATTAGAAGAAGAAGTGGCATTTATATGGTTGCATGCCTGAAACTTAATGGAGGAGTCATTATGCCACGAAGACACATTTGCATAGCCTATATTTGAAGTGGGACATGGGTAAAGCCTTGTATTTACCTAGTTCGATGGGCAAAACTACCTAAAAACCACATCCAGCCTAGCAGGCTCACCGGCCCTTGTTAATGTGAAACTTGAATTCTATCTGGGGCTTCTTACCTCCCAAATCCCAAAAGTGGTGCATTAATGTACTCAGCTATCTGAGTAAGTAAGGATGAGACAGAGTGTATAAAACAAGCAATCAGTCTGCAACAGAGTCTGCAAAACAAGGGGGGAAAGAAACTTTGTATCTGTGGGAAGTGGCCAGAATGATAACAGGGTGTATACGTGGACAAGGAAAAGAAATTCCCGTATTTCCCGGTTAAAAATACACTTTCTCCCAGGTGACAGTATATTTTCCCTTATCAATCCTTTGAACGGTTATGGTTTTATACACGGGCGTGCAATTTCCCGGCACTTTAGAAAACGAAACTCAGGGAAAAAGACACGCTTTGGAAATATCTTTAATGTGCAACAACATGTACACTGCATATTTTCGTATTACGAAAGCATACATTGGAATTCCACCAAACACCGCATGTTACTTTCCGACTCATCGAAATCGAGATTTTGATGCGCTTTTGTAAGCAGCTCGTAGCTCATGTCACGTGATCTCGCCAGCCGATGACAGCGGATATTCAGAGCATAGTATACGTGATGTAGTCAGCCAACAGCAACATCACTGTTATGTAGCATGTACACACAAACAGGGAAAGCTAATACTTTAAATTAATATATATAGTGTTGCTACAAGAAAAGCAAAGCTTTCACATATAATATTGGTCTCAAGCTGCAAGAGAAGCTAAGCTTTCGCATATACTGTTGATCTTTTTTGCGTGTGTTACACTTCAAGATACCTCACACAAATGTGTCAGTAAAATTTTTAATAATGACATAAATGTCTGATCTTCAGGGTTTGAAATTCTTCTAAATGGCTCGTCATCAAAGAGTTGATTTTTAAATGAGAGTCAAACGCTCAGTGATTCAATAAATTCAAGGTACATTCTTGCACATAGTTCAACTTATGTAAAAGAGTATTTACTTTGAAAGTAACGATTTTCAAACCACTATTTGCAATATTTTCCCGCGACCTGTTAGAAATAGGTTCGTTTCAGCAGTTGCCAGAGATCCCAGATAACAGACGACACCGCGCTTGGGTACCTATCATGACGTAGGAAGCTCGTATGTACATACGTGTACAAGATTGAAAGATCATACATTATGTCACAAAAGAAACAAGACATCAGAGGATACTGAAAGAGCATCGGAATTTTGTAAACCATATTAAAATGTGCGCATTTAAAGTGCATACTTAAATGGCACATTTGTATGTCCAGATTCCCAGTGAAGTAGACCTCCACCTGATATTAAGCTTTTCAGTGTGGTTTTCGGGATGTAAATTTTCTTGGAGCACCAGTACTGCATTATATCATGTTTGGTTCTTTATTATGGTGTAATGCCATATGTGCTAGAAAATGAAAACATGCACTTGAAATGCAGCGAACAGTTGAAACTAGCCAGTACTGTGGAATTAAACATTTTGTTTCAAATAAATTGACTGCCTCTGCGGAAAAGGTTAAGGAAAGTCAAATTTCTTTAGCAAACAGACAAAAATAACTTCATTGTTCTGCAAGATGATTAATGCTTGACTGTCAGAAAGGTGGAAATAAAATAAAAGCTGAAACTAATGACATATTTCAGCCTTCCGTAATTATGTGAATGTGTTTTAATTCACTTGATAGCTCCTGGCCACAGATATCCGTTTTGTTTTCATTTGACGTGATAGTAAACGAAGAGGAAACAGTAGAATCACTAAATGTAAACACGGGTCACGTGGAGACTACCCACTAGAACTCAGACTGCTCTGCGCATCAGCCCCAGATCTACATTTGCGAACCGGGTCAATACTAAAAAAAAATCGAATTTTCAAAATATTTTCATCTTGTAGCGCACCTCTTTCTGAAAAGTTTGAAACATAAAACATATGTATTCAAGGAAATGTAAGACATATTATTTGGTCTTAAGTATGCCAAAGTGCAGTGCCACGCCTCTTCATACGGTATTTTTCTACCGCAAGTTCAAACTTTATTTAGTAGAGTGGAAATTGAAATGTCCTGTGGTGCCTCTCCTGCTCCCAGTTGGCCAGTTTGACAGCCTGCCTCTCTTTAAAAAAAATCTCGCAATTAGTAACAGATGGGATTATCTGTAATCGAGAGAACAAGAACTCTTCAGAAAATCTGAACTCTATTTCCTATTAGTTAATAACTTGCTGTTTTGTGTGACATAAAATTAAATATAGGATATATAAAACCAATACTGACAAGAGGTAAGTAAGAAATTACACTTTTCTTCAAACCTTAGCATTTTTTTCTCTCTAATATCACTACAGCTTTACATGGCATGCTTTCCTTTCTGCAAAAGAATCTATTACCCTCATCAAAGTTCGCCAAATGTTTTGCTACATGAAAAATTGAAATGTCCTTATCTAATACTGAAAAAGCTATTAATACAAATAATACCCAAGACTGGTATGGTTTCTCGATCTGATTACCTCTATTTTGCCACTGTCTGCTAGATAAAACAAAATAGGCCTTTCTAATATGGCAGCAATTTTATAACACATCAAATAAACGAGACTGTTTTGGCACAAATGGCCATTTTTGTAACACGACAGAATATAATCCAATAAATACCAATATCAAATGCCTATTAGGTCTACCACAAGCAAAAAGCTTTATGTTAGGATATAGCTTCACATTTCATTCATACGCAACAGCTTCTCAAGCATGAGATCGAAAAGTAGTATTACGGAATTTTTATATAAATTTGGAATAGTCTTATTCTTCCATAATTTGTGTGATGTCCCCGTTTCTTCTCCTTCCTCGTTCTAACAATCTTGTCATCACCAATTCTGTAGCTATTGCTGCCACTGTCAAAATGTGTTTGCCGATTAACTTCACTAACCTTGCCAGAATCACAGGTTTAGTTATCCCGCGATTATTGCGATTATTTTCCGGTTAGGTGTTATTGCGTGTTCGAACAACACTTTTCCGCGTTACTTCCAGAATAGAACTTACGCGGCTGCTAGCCAGGGACTGTACTACTGGACTTACTAGTGTAGCGATCTGGCCAAAAATTTTCTGTCAAAATTTCGTTTTCTTGGATACACCGAGAAGATAATACATTATCTTTCTCACCTGTTATTCCTGTCAGTTGTTCTGGTAGTCTCAATCTATGGATTTCGCTAGTAATTATAACAATTCTGATCATTCGCAAACCCAATCAACAACATAATCAGACAGCGATTGGCATTCATCCGTTCGGCTTTACTCCCTCAGCTATAGCCCTGTCCCCTTTTCTCTGCGGAAAGTTTACCTAGATGTGACGAGGATTCTCCTGGCAGAGGCATCATGTACACTATGCATGCATTCAAAAGTCAACTTATGATTCATTCAGATATCAACTTAAAATGTGTTCAAAAATGTTCAAAACCCAACAGGCAAGCTTTTCAAAATCATATGAGTAATCAATAGGCAAATGAGCGCAGGATGCTAGGTGCTTTGTGAAACAAGTTTTTTTTCCTCGAGAATATGAATTTGGTGCCCCCTTTTCCCGGTAGCATCTAGCTGCTTGCTGCGACAGCTTGCACAGCCAACAGCCACATTCCTGTTGCCAGAAGCGGGAGAATCTACTACTCAAATGTGACTTAACTGCGCATGCACATGAGCCCGCGCATAACTGCTAAAACAAATCGAATGTAAACAGTTGCGACTTCACGCTCATTGGAGACAATTTGTTGTTATGAAGCACTGCATAGTCTTCCTAAAGCCTTTGACATGTTTTCAATTGGCAGGCGCTTGCATGAGCACTGTGTGTCGTCATATATGGCGCATTTCCTTTGCAATTTAAGTTGTTTTCATTTTATTCTCTCATTTATGTTTTACTGTTGAGGTATTATTCTGCAGTAGCGAGATACAGTAATATCCTTTGTTACAGTATCAGTTCTTACCAGTCAAAATTACAAAAATTTAACTGAAAACTAAAACAATGAAAAATTCCCAGAAATTCTAAAAATACCCCGGGTTTTTCCCGGTTTTCTCCCCGATGAAAAAATTCCCGAGTTTTTCCCGGATCTCCCGGTTGTCCTGGGTCGTACACACCCATTGTCCCAGGTCGTATACACCCTAGCACAAGCTCGACATGCTTCAAGGATGGGGAACGAAATCAGCTGTGCCCTTTCAAAGAAACAACCCTGGCATTTGACTGTAGCAAATCAGCAAAATCGTGGAAAAGCTAAATTGGGATGGCTGGACAAACATTTGAAACACGTTGTTGTAGTTGTGGTCTTCAGTCCTGAGACTGGTTTGATGCAGCTGTCTATGCTACTCTATCCTGTGCAAGCTTCATCATCTCCCAGAACTTACTGCAACCCACATCCTTCTGAATCTGCTTAGTGTATTCATCTCTTGGTCTCCCTCTATGATTTTTACCCTCCACACTGCCCTCCAATGCTAAATTTGTGATCCCTTGATGCCTCAGAACATGTCCTACCTACCGATCCCTTCTTCTAGTCAAGTTGTGCCACAAACTCCTCTTCTCCCCAATTCTATTCAATACCTCCTCATTAGTTATGTGATCTACCCATCTAATCTTCAGCATTCTTCTGTAGCACCACATTTTGAAAGCTTCTATTCTCTTCTTGTAAAAACTATTTACCGTCCATGTTTCACTTCCATACATGGCTACACTCCATACAAATACTTTCAGAAACGACTTCCTGACACTTAAATCAATACTCGATGTTAACAAATTTCTCTTCTTCAGAAACGCTTTTCTTGCCATTGCCAGTCTACATTTTATATCGTCTCTACTTCGACCATCATCAGTTATTTTGCTCCCCAAATAGCAAAACTCCTTTACTTTAAGTGTCTCATTTCCTAATCTAATTCCCTCAGCATCTCCCGACTTAATTTGACTACATTCCATTGCCCTCGTTTTGCTTTTGTTGATGTTCATCTTATATCATCCTTTCAAGACGCTATCCATTCCGTTCAACTGCTCTTCCAAGTCCTTTGTTGTCTCTGATAGAATTACAATGTCATCGGTGAACCTCAAAGTTTTTATTTCTTCTCCATGGATATTAATACCTACTCCGAATTTTTCTTTTGTTTCCTTCACTGCTTGCTCAATATACAGATTGAATAACATCGGGGAGAGGCTACAGCCCTGTCTCACTCCCTTCCCAACCACTGCTTCCCTTTCATGTCCCTCGACTCTTATAACTGTAAATAGCCTTTCGCTCCCTGTATTTTATCCCTGCCATCTTCAGAATTTGAAAGAGAGTATTCCAGTCAACATTGTCAAAAGCTTTCTCAAAGCCTACATATGCTAGGAATGTAGGTTTGCCTTTCCTTAATCTTTCTTCTAAGATAAGTCGTAAGGTCAGTATTGCTTCACGTGTTACAATATTTCTACGGAATCCAAACTGATCTTCCCCAAGGTTGGCTTCTACTAGTTTTTCCATTCGTCTGTAAAGAATTCACATTAGTATTTTGCAGCTGTGGCTTATTAAACTGATTGACTGGTAATTTTCACATCTGTCAACACCTGCTTTCTTCGGGATTGGAATAATTATATTCTTCTTGAAGTCTAAGGGTATTTCGCCTGTCTCATACATCTTGCTCACCAGATGGTAGAGTTTTGTCAGGACTGGCTCTCTCAAGGGCGTCAGTAGTTCTAATGGAATGTTGTCTACTCCCGGGGCCTTGTTTTGACTCAGTTCTTTCAGTGCTCTGTCAAACTCTTCACGCAGTATTGTATCTCCCATTTCGTCTTCATCTACATTCTCTTCCATTTCCAGAATATTGTCCTCAAGTATGTCACCCTTGTATAGACCCTCTATATACTCCTTCCACCTTTCTGCTTCCCCTTCTTTGCTTAGAATTGGGTTTCCATCTGAGCTCTTGATATTCATACAAGTGGTTCTCTTTTCTCCAAAGGTCTCTTTAATTTTCCTGTAGGCAGTATCTATCTTATACCTAGTGAGATAAGCCTCTACATCCTTACATTTGTCCTCTAGCCATCCCTGCTTAGCCATTTTGCACTTCCTGTCAATCTCATTTTTGAGACGTTTGTATTCCTTTTTGCCAGCTTCATTTACTGCATTTTTATATTTTCTCCTTTCATCAATTAAATTCAATATTTCTTCTGTTACCCAAGGATTTCTACTAGCCCTCATCTTTTTACCTGCTTATCTTCTGCTGCCTTCACTATTTCATCCCTCAAAGCTACCCATTCTTCTTCTACTGTATTTCTTTCCCCCATTCCTGTCAATAGCTCCCTTATGCTCTCCCTGAAACTCTGTACAACCTCTGGTTTAGTCAGTTTATCCAGGTCCCATCTCCTTAAATTCCCACCTTTTTGCAGTTTCTTCAGTTTTAATCTACAGCTCATAACCAATAAATTGTGGTCAGAGTCCACATCTGCCCCTGGAAGTGTCTTACAATTTAATACCTGGTTTCTAAATCTCTGTCTTACCATTATATAATCTATCTGATACCTTCTAGTATTTTCAGGATTCTTCCATGTGTACAACCTTCTTTTATGATTCTTGAGCCAAGTGTTAGCTATGATTAAGTTAAACACAGTACTCCCAAATGTGAGTCTAGTGTGCTAATCATTGTGCCATCTCACTCAGTATAATTTGGACAGAGTTAACAAAAAGGGAAGTACTAAATAGGTTGGTGAAAGTGGACAAAAATTGCATTAGATGACAAGGAGAAAGAAAAATTGGCTAGAACTTTCCCACATCAGAAGCAGCTCATTAACAGGCACACTAGCAAGAATGATGAAAGGAAAAAAAGAAGGCAAGAGAGAAATATATAGAATATTAAAGTGAAACTGAAAAATAGTTGTTTAATGACAATAGGTAGTACAGAAGACAGCAAGAGAAGGATAGCCAATTTTATTTTAACTCCTACAAAGGTGACAAAACGTTAAATTGCATTTTCAGTTTAGAAACAATATAACATTGCAAAAGTAATTACCTGAATGACCACATGTAATGAATATAATCAAGGAACCTGCAATAAGATGTGAAAGCTGAATCATACAAGTAAACAATATGAAGTTACTTTGCAAGCACACGAATGAAGTATGGTGAATTTTTGTTACAAATCAGTATATTTGATCCAAGATAGAAGACATTTTAATAATTATGTATGTATTATTTGTATGTTCTATGCTGTCTACAAAACCAGAAAAGATACTTTTTCAGATCACTATGCTATTCTGAGCTCCTGAACAAAATAGCACTTGAAAGAAAAATGTATTTCTAAAGAAAATACCAACCTGCATTTGAAACAGCATTTTCCTTGTTCGATGTAATGGCAGCATTATTGAGAGGGACTGGTCTATTTCCTGTAGCGCAACTTAATAGATTGTTAGGAGTAAGATTGTTGTTATGATTATTCTCCTTGTTGTCGGCAACACTGAGCGAACACCGCTGGTCATCCATTCTTTTTGATTGGAAACGAGAAAGTAGATCAAAAAATGATTCCTCGTCTTCCATATGTTCTGTCTGTGCAAAAGAGGAAAAAAGAAAAAAAAAACTATTTCAAGTTGTATATAATCATGAAAACAACAATATTGAACCACTACCCTAAACAAGCTTTAAAAGTAGAAACTTTAAAAAAGTGATTTGTAGACAAGTACTCCAAACAGCATGAAAGATAAAGGCAAATAGCCTTTCTGTTTAAGTAAAATTCTACTTACATAGGAAAAAAATTACCCTAGTATTTCGTTCTCTCTTGCCTTAATTCTGCTAATTAATCTTTAATGACATGGAGTTTATGAATTTTGTATTGTCATCTAACTGATCTATCACATTATATTTCATTCCTCCTCTCTCTCCTTATATTCCTTATACCTAGAATCCACTCGTAATGTACATGGGGTAATTATCATTTTAGAGAATATGGAGGGATTCTGATTTGGAGGTAGTATAGCAACACTTATATGTATCTGAGGTCTGACAGTATACTATGATGATGATACCACCATATGCATATCCAGTACAAATGACATAACTACTACACTAAATTACAAAATTATACACAGATAAACTTTATACTTCAATAAGGAGCTGGAATGGCTAAGCTACTGACAACAAGCTTTATCCATAACAATCAAGTGCCCCCTTCCCCCTCCTTGCCCCTTTCACTGTTATTTGAAGATGTTGCAAAATTTAACCAGAGAACTGACTGATCACCAACTGGCTGGGGTGCTTGCAAACCATCCAATCGTTGACTTTGCCAGACAGTCTTCAACTGTAGGGTTGGTAATCTCTACAGCTCTCCAATGACACCGACTATTCTCCTCAATGTATGTATTTTGCTAGTTGGTTGTTAAGAACAATGAATCTCCTGAAAAAGAGCATTTCACACTGATGAACAAATATTCTGGATTGTGCATATCTTTGAAACCACTCCTGTCATCCATAACAAGACCCCAATTTGCTTATCCATTGAATTTGTAAATCAGTGAGAAGCACTCCTGAAGTCCGGCTTTTTGTTTTCACAATGGCAATTCAACAGTCAGGATTTATTTCCAGTTTTTTTTTTTTTTTTTTTTTTTTTTTTCTCTTGATGCAATTACTCCTAGATCTAAAGCACAAGTAACTTCTGTGCAATTGTGCACTGACTGACCCAAATAGTCTTTTAATTTTCATTTCTCTATCTCTCTTGCCGCCAATTCCTCAAATATCATGAGAGGTGATAGCACTTAAAGGGTAGATTTTGAAGTAGGAAGTGAGTTTCAAACACCCTCTTAGAATCCAGACAGACTTTTTCAAGGACACAATTGCATCCCTGTCATAAAATTGATTTAGTACCAAAGAATGCAGTACGTAAGAATTTGTGTCACACATTCCACACATCATTCTAAAACTGATCTTTCTTCTGAGCACAACAGTGCACACTGTAGTGGTGATATAACCTAAATTCATATTGTGAAACCTTGGTGTCTCACAATCCTCTAGTTTTACTCTACTGGAACCAATATTCAGCTTTCTTCCTCAGTACTGTTAAGATGAAATACAGACTTGCATTTCCCCTGGGTAGTGCTCTTAGCTCACTGTATGCTGGTAGTCTCCTCAGAGCTTCACTGACCTTTTGTCAGCCTTTTCAAAACTGTTTCATTATAAATTTTGGGCAGGCAGGCACCAATATGCAAGATGTAAAGCAATCAACATAGCACACTGGCCTGGGTTAACATGTTTTTTTCCTGATTTCTCACTGACTCTCCTTCCTTTGGAACATTACCAAGGCATAGAGTGTTTCCTTAATGGCATTCAGTAACCTGGTGTCCCTAGTGTTATAGGGGAGCTTAAGCACATTTTTTTACACTTAACCAAGGGTCATGTTTCATTGAAATCCCCATAAACAGGGGCAGTAATTAGTTTCTTTCTTTCTCTCGTCTCATTTCCTTTCTTTTTTTTTATTGCCATCTTTGATATGCTGGATTAGGTTCAGCATCTGGCTACCTTACAAACTTTCAGAGCTAAATTCAGAGTACTTTGGAATAAAATTTTCAAACATCATCCTGTTTAAAGTTGCAAAGAGATGGCTCAGCAAAGACAATGGATGAAAGGATTCCTCCTCCAATTTAATAAGGGGTTCCACCAGTGCTTTTGAGGACAGCTCAATTGAATTTCCTACTTCTGATAAAGGAACTGGCTAACCCAAGAAATAAAATTTCTCTTGCTGTTGATCCCACAACACTACTTCAGGTGGTTCTAGGAATCAGTACAAGATGTTAGCCAGATGTGTGTTTAGAAGCATCAGTTTGAACTCTGAGATGCAATGATCAGGGCCTGCAGTTGATTTTACAGGCAATATAGTGGTATCATATGCTAAGAACAGAGAATATTTTAAAGCAGCATCTAATTTTACACTAAAATAAAGGATGAGTTCTTGGGGTCTTGGGTTTAGATTTATTCATACATGAAACACAGTTGTTATATACATGTAAGTTGCTGTCGCATGGGAAGGGAAAGAAATGTTTTTGAGAGAAAAAGAAAGGAAAAGAGCCATATGCACATATTCTTTCTCCATCATCTTCCTTTTACAAAATTAGACATGGAGTGAATTTATACAAAAACAGTAAGCTGTCACTCTGAGAAGTAACATTATTCTACATTTTACATCAACTTCTTTTTATATCTCTACAGAATATAGAGGCAGAAAAACAAGACTATTATCAATGTTAAATGTAATCGCAATTGGGAATAAGGACAACTATTAGCTGTAGAATGGAATGATGACAATGGAAATTTGTACTGGACTGGGACTCAAACCCGGATTTCCTATTTATGTGAGCAGTCACCTTACGATCTGGCTATCCACGTATGACTCACAGACAGACCCAAACTTACATAAGTCATCAACCATGCATCCTTAACCTGTACTCATACATCCATATGTATATTCCCATACAGGTCAGGCATTGTACTTTAAAGTCGCTTGCCTGGTATTGACAGAGAAATATGATACTGCAATACCTGTGTTATTCAAATTATGATAAAAGTTCCTTTGGACATGCATGCAAAGTTCATTTGGACATGCAAGCATGTCCAAAGGAACTTTGCCGCACAATCAGAATAACACAGGCACTCCAGTATTGTATTTCTCTGCTGATACTGGGCAAGCAACTTTCAAATACAACGTCTGATCTGTATGGGAATATACATAATGATGTGAGAGTACAGGTCATAGACATATGGCTGACAACATATGGAAGTTTGAGTCTGTCCGTGAGGCATACACACATGCATGCATGCATGTCTAAAGGAACTTTACATCTTAATCAGAATAACACAGGCACTGCAATATCATATTATCAATGTGGAACATAATGAGTAAAATAGTCTTGTGTAGGTCATTTCCATGTAACAAATTTTATACTTCCTAAGCAAATTATTGTTGGAGTAACTAAAGATATGGAATCTACTCATCAAGCAGCAGCAGAACATACAGATAAAATAAAGTTATAATTAGGCAAGCTTTTGGAGCCAGGAGGTTCATTTTTAGGCAGAAGGCCTAATGGGGAAGGAAGAGGGGTGAAGGAAAAGGACTGGAGAGGTCTAGGAAAAGGGGTAGATTTCGGGAAAGTCACCCTGAACCGCTAGTCAGGGGGACTTACCACATGGGATTTTGTCAAAAATTGATTGATTTCATTGTTATAAAGAATGTCAGTGATATCTGAAAATATTTTTTTTAAAAAAAGAAAAATGGAAGAGCATTTTCCATGCATAATAAATTCAAAAGGAATATTCTGATTATTTATGAGAGTGATCAAGAGCTGTGATATTGTTTTCAGATAATCAAATAGATAACTTGAACAAAATCTTCACATTTGTGCAATTTTGAATCAACGAGAAGCGCTGTCAGTACCTAGAAGTAAATCACTCAAAGAGTGAAGTACAAACATCTGTGGTGCATAGCATGATCAACATTGTTGGCATTTAGCATCTTTGCACCCAAGAATACTGTCTCATGTGGTGTTATCACCTAATATGCGGTACACTGGTTTGCCCCTTGTTCAGGCAGTATACCACATTAGAGGCTAAACTCTGCACAGAACACATATTAGGAGGAACATCATCAGTGGATGCAATCAAATAAATTAGAAGACTCGATAAATGGAGACTCGAGCATCAGTGTCCCATCACTATAGTTAAAGAACTGCTATTAATCTGCCTTTTCCAATCTGTAACATTCTGAACAACTTTGCTCCTATAGAGAATCCCTGAACATCCACAATCTGATGGAGCAAACAAAAATGCAGTGCAATTGAGTGTTGTAAACAGTAATAAATTTGGGATTTAAGTAATGTAATCAGAATTATAATTTATGTAATTTTTTAAAGGAAAGAAAGAAAGGCAAATAAAAGGTACAGTACATAAATAACTGATCTGATCTCTCGTATAGCCAGGACGGATCTTTACCTTTGTTTCATCAGCTGGGGCAGTGGCAGCAGCAGTAGCAGCTGATTGCTGACATTCTTGTGCAGCTGTTTCAGATTGGTTGTTTGACAAGTCCCCATTAGGTTTCTGTTTGTTTTCAGGTGTTAACTGAAAAATAATTTGTAATTGCAAGTGTACCAATATATCTGACATACAGTTTGCATCCAACACCAGTTTGTACTTTCAAGAATCTACAAATTACTAATATAATTTTGAAGATAAAAAATATTAATAATACTTCAGTAGCACAAACTGCTGCAATCAATCCACATCTGCTAAGGTCACATGATAATGTTATGGCAATCTGTAATGTAATCATTGCAATATTAATTTTCCCTCATACTGTGGAAACCAATTTTAGTTCGGAAGACACTTAGTTTTGACATTAAACAGAAACACTTAAGCTCACTAAAATGAAACTTTCATTCTTCAGAGCTCTGAATTTTCTTGACAGTTTAGTACCGTTTTAATAAGATTCAAACCTGGACCATAACCTTTCATGGCCAGTGTTCTTTTCAAGTGTTTTAACAAGGTATGAACCATGATCGCTACTAATCTTCAATCAGCAACTTCACACATACCATTTTCCAGATGTCAACATCTAACTGTCTATGTTACATCTAAAATGAAATCCGTATGGCACAGTCCATGAAGCAGTGAAAGTCAAGCACATCGTGTTGGGCAGCATGCTCAGCAACTGAGTTGACCAGCTATGTCTTGACCACAGTTCGGCAATGGCCATTCATGTGAACGGAGAGCTTGTTAGTGGCCCTGCCCACATAGAATGTTGCACAGTAGTTGCAGCCAGGTTGGTAGATGACCACATAGCCACTTTCACATGTGGTCCTACCTTTGATGGGATAGGAGAAACTTGTGCCAGGACTGGTGTAGGTGGTAATGGAGGATGTATGGCACAGGTCTTTCATCTAGATCTATCGCAGGGATATGAACCTCCCCCTCAAGGGTGGCTGTATCACTACCTCTGTCCATATCAAACCTACCACCCACCAACAATTCATCTACTTTGACAGCTGACAATAATTCCACACCAAGAAATCCCTTCCATACAGTCTAGCCACTCATGATTGTCGCATCTGTGGTGATGAACAGCCCCTCTCCAAATATGTCAAGAGTCTCGCTGATACCTTCACAGACCGAAATTACCCTCCTCATCTTGTACAGAAACAGATCTTTCGCACCATGTCTCACCAATTACCTACCATCTTCCACATATCCAGTGTCTGACCACAAAGGAGCACCACCCTTGTGACTACACCCAGGACTGGAACAACTGAATCACACTCTCTGCCAGGGTTTTGAATCCCTCACACTGTGTCCTGGAATGGGAAATATCCTCCCCATCCCTCTCATAGTTTTATTTCACTGCATGCCTTGCAATATCCTTGTCCATCCTAATTCTACCCCTGTCTCCAATCCCTTTCTTCATGGCTCATTACCCTGTCAGACCTGTCCCACACATCCTCCTACCACCACCTACTCCAGTATTGTCACAGGCATCTCCTGCCTCAAAGGCAGAGCCACTTGTGAAAGCAGCCATGTGGTCTATCAATTTAGGTATGAGAGTGAATCAAAAAGTAATTTACACTTCCAAGTTATGACCATTTATTACAGCACGCACGTGCCCACGCACGCACGCACGCACGCACACACACACACACACACACACACACACACACACACACACAGAGGCACTACAGCTATGACAATATACAATGTA
The DNA here is from genome assembly GCF_023898315.1 of Schistocerca nitens. NCBI lineage: Eukaryota > Metazoa > Arthropoda > Insecta > Orthoptera > Acrididae > Schistocerca > Schistocerca nitens. The sequence goes on along the minus strand of NC_064614.1, from coordinate 486,969,002 downwards.
AGTTCACTTTTCCACAAAGTCCCCAAGGGGCATTTCTCAGAATGGGTAATCAACCAACTTTTCAGTTCCGGATGCACTTACATTACATTTGAAATTAAATCCGTATGGCACAGCCCGTGAAACAGTCAAAGTCAAGTCCTATGTAACCACCTGGATACAGCTGCTTATATCTCCTCATCATTTCAGAATTGTTGTCCAGCGAGATCCTTTTTCACCTTGTCGAACACATGATAACCGCATGGCACTAGGCCTCAACTGTATGGAGGATGTTGCCATACTTCCCACTTCAATCACTGCAGCAGCTCTGACGTTAAGCAGGCCGTGTGTGGCATTGCATTATAGTGCAACAAAATCACACTGGTGCTCAATTTTATCTGTCAGTTTTTTTTTTTTTTTTAATTGCCTTACGGATCCGGTGCAACGTCTGACAAAATGAAGCAGAGTTGATTGTCATGTCTTGCAGAGTTTACTGTCATGTCTTTCAGCATAAAATCCACATGCACCCTTTGTGTCAAAGACCACTGTCACCATCACCTTTCCTGACGAAAGTTTGGACCTTGACCTTCTTTCATTGTGGTGATGTGGTGTGCATCCATTCCATCGATATTCTCTTTGTTTCAGGGGGGAGGGGGGGGGGAGGTGACATTGTGGATCCACGTGTCATCTCCTATGATGATTCACCACAAAATATCAATCCAAAAATCCCAATGTTGTCCCTTGTGCACATCAGTGAGCAGCTGTGGGACCCAACTGGCACACAGTTTACAATGCTGGTGGACCCTGCCATATCAAATGTTCAGCAGTTTCCTGCAGCTTTATGCGCCGATCCTCTCTAATGATCACATCCACACAGTTAACTTTTGCAATAGTACTGTGCATTTCGAGCCTGCCCTCGTGATATTTATCACTGAGATCTGAGCATCCAGTGTCAAACTGCTTACACCACTTTATAATACCTGGGCAAGAGTTTGCACACTCACCAAATACTGCAATGATTTCACAATGAATGTCCATGCATTTGAGCTATTTATCCCATAGCAATCTGATCACTGCATGCACTTCCAATTTGGAGTGAACACCCAGTGGACGCGCCATTGAGCCATGCCCGCTCTGCACCAGACATATAAGTAGTTAATGTCACGTGCAACACAGTGACCACGGTCTCGACGCACAGTGTGCTCTCACAACGAGCTAGTGTAACTTACTTCTTGATTCGCCCTTGTACAACCACTGTGTGCCACTCTGCTTGGGTATGACCACTAACAAGCTGTCTGTCTGCATCAATAGTCATTGCCACACTGTGGTCAAAAACCAGTTGGAAGACATAACTGCTTAACATGCTGTCCAACACAATGTGCTTGACTTCACATCCTGTGCCATTTGGCACCAGCTTTTCTGGATTTTACAGGTGGGAACTCTCCCAACAACATATCCTTTGTTCTTGTAACCACGCTGGCCTCAACCTTCACTAGCCCAACACTTCAACGTAAGATGAGCTCGAATAATTTATTTCCACCAGACATTGCAAAGAAACATTAAGGCTTGGATTATCACTTTTACCACCAGCAGACATCAGGAGAGGGTCCACTAAAGTAGGCTGTTCCAGCTCATGTGCCCACTGGCAGGCAGCCAAGCACCCATGGGCACAGGTGGGCAAAAGGCTGATGTTCAGGCAGCTGGGCTGGGGCTGGCCGAGCACTTGTGAGCAGGATTGGCCGCATGGTTAAAAAATGTGAAATGTGCAAATAGAATCACCTGGCAGGTAGCCTTCACTAGCTGTGTCTTTCTGCAAGCAAGCTGAGGGATGCCTGGCAGTGCCCGCATCATATGGAACAGAGTTGGAACAGCCTGCACTAAAGACTGAGTAAAGAAGAAATAAGAGAAAATTGTACCTCACCAAGATGCTAAAGAAAGCATATCAGCAAGGCCGTTATATGCTCATCAAAATGGGAGATGTGGTGGGAGTTCATAGAGTGCACACCATGTAGCTCAGTGTTCTTCCACTGCCATTTCAAGCCAATGGTGTAGACATCACAACAGAAGTTCAAAACTATTATGCAAAGCTGCAGTTACACTAAGCCCTCATCAAAGATTTCATTCTGTTCATTGTTAGAGCCAATTGGCTATGATCAACATGGTGCTCCATGTGATTATACAAGGACTCTGGATTTACTTCCTTCAATGCTAAGTAGCATACTGGGCACCAATCTTCCTCCAGCTAATTCGATCATCCGTCAAGTTTTCAGCTTCCTCCCAATTACTATCCGTTCATTGCAGATCCTTCACAGAAGTTCATTTTCAGATGCCGTTGGTTCCCACAACAATGACGATTTGGCGATTCTTCCATTTTTCATACACAGAATGTGCCCCACAAGCTTCAATCTTCTTTCAGCAATGACCGTGTGCAGGCTGCATAGACCACTACTTCTCAGTACTTCATCATTTAGAAGGCGGTCACGACAGCTGATCTACGAAATTTGCCTCAAGCATTGTTGGTGAAAAACATTTAGCTTGTTCACTAATTTAAACGGCGTTTTCAAAGTCTCACATTGTATATGACCATCAGTAAGATGATAGAGTAGTACAGCTTAAGTTACGTGGACAGATTTATACAGTCAAATTGCTAGATGGTTCGCATTCGTTGAGAGATTGCGGAATGTTTCCTAAGTCTGCTGATGATCTCAGCATCTATGACATGGGTTATCACAGATAACGTCTCTGAGATATGGAAATCAGCCAACATTTTATGCTACTTTCTATTGCACTAAAATTTGGGTAGATACATTTCCACTTTTTACACACACTGTGTTAGCACCATTTATTTTTAGCCTTACAGAACTGGCAATTCCACCCAACTTGGTAGTCAATAGTTGCAAACTTTGTGCAGTTGATACCAGAAGAATGATGTCATCAGCAAAATCCACATCCATAAGTCTAAACTGCTCATTCCAACATGTGTCCATGTTGGAGCTGTCTACAGTTGTTCTCATTATGAAGTCTACATTTGCATCTACATGGTTACTCTGCAATTCACACTTAAGTGCCTGGCAGAAGGTTCATCGAACCATTTTCATATCACTTCTCTACCATTCCACTCTTGAATGGCACGCGGAAAAAAGAAACACCCAAATATTTCTGTTCGAGCTTTGATTTCTCTTATTTTATTATAATGATCATTTCTCCCTACGTAGGTGGGTGTCAACAAAATATTTTCGCATTCAGAAGAGAAAGTTGGTGATTGAAATTTTGTAAATAGATCTCGCCGCAAAAAAAAACTGCCTTTGTTTCAGTGACTGCCACCCCAACTCGCATATCATATCAGTGACACTCTCACCCCTATTGCGTGATAACACGAAACGAGGTGCCCTTCTTTGCACTATTTCGATGTCCTCCGTCAATCCTACCTGGTAAGGATCCCACACTGCACAGCAATATTCCAGCAGACGACAGACAAGTGTAATGTAGACTGTCTCTTTAGTGGGATTGTCGCATCTTCTAAGTGTTCTGCCAACAAAGCGCAGTCTTTGTTTCGCCTTCCCCACAATATTATCTATGTGGTCTTTCCAATTTATGTTGCTCATAATTGTAATTCCTAGGTATTTAGTCGAATTGACAGCCCTTAGATTTGTGTGATTTATCGTATAACCAAAATTTATCACATTTCTTTTAGTACCCATGTGGATGACCTCGCACTTTTCTTTGTTTAGCGCTAATTGCCACTTTTCGCACCACACAGAAATTCTCTATAGATCATTTTGTAATTGGAATTGACCGTCTGATGACTTTACTAAACGGTAAATTACAGCATCATCTGCAAACAATCTAAGAGGGCTGCTCAGATTATCACCTAGGTCATTTATATAAATCAGGAACAGCAGAGGGCCTATGACACTACCTTGCAGAACGCCAGATATCACTTCTGTTCTACTCGATGATTTACTGTCTATCACTACGAACTGTGACCTCTCTGAGAGGAAATCACAAATCCAGTCACACAACTGAGACGATACTCCATATGCAAGCAATTTGATTAATAGTCGCTGGTGAAATCTGGAAATCTAGGAATACGGAATTGATCCGAGATCCCTTGTCGACAGCACTTATTACTTCATGGGAAGGCACAAGAACGATATTTTCTGAATCCGTGTTGGTTATGAATCAAAAAGTCATTTTCTCCAAGGTGATTCATAATGTTCGAGCACAGTATATGCTCCAAAATCCTACTGCAAATTGAGGTCAGTGATATGGGTCTGTAATTCAATGGGTTACTCCTATTTCCTTCCTTGAATATTGGTGTGACCTGTGCTACTTTCCAGTCTTTTGGAACAGACCTTTCGTCAACTGAGTGGTTGTATATGATTGCTAAGAAATGTGCTAGTGTGTCTGCATACTCTGAAAGGAACCTGATTGGTCTACCATCTGGACCGGAAGACTTGCCTTTCTTAAGTGATTTGAGTTGTTTTGCAACACCTAAGATGTCAACTTTTATGTCACTCATGCTAACAGCTGTTATGGTTTCGAATTCTGGAATATTTATTTCATCTTCTTTCGTGAAGGAATTACGGAAAACTATATTTAGTAACTCTGCTTTCATGGCACCATCATTGGTAACATTTCCATCGCTATCGCGCAGTGACGGTATTGACTGTTTTTTGCCACTGGTGTACTTTAAATATGACCAGAATCTCTTTGGGTTTTCTACCATATTTTGAGACAATATTTCATTGTGGAAACTATTGAAGGCATTTCGAATTGACGTCCACACTAAATTTCGAGTTTCTGTGAAACTTAGCCAGTCTTGGGGATTTTGCGTTGTTCTGCAACAGTGTTCTGTGTTCTGACGTGTTTTGTGTACCATGGTGGATCAGTCCCATCTCTTACTAACTGATGCGGTATGAATCTATCTATTGCTGTCGATACTGTATCTTTGAATTTGAGCCGTATCTGGTCTACATTTACATAATTAGCTGGGATGGAATTGAGAATCTCTCTTAGGAAGGCATCAGGCGAATTTTTATCTGCTGTTTTAATTAGATATATTTTGCATTTATTTTTAGTGGTTTTGGTTGATACGGTTTTGAGCCTCTTTACAATGACCTTACGTTCACTAATCCCTGTATCCGTCATGACGCTCTCTATTAGATCAGGATTATTTGTGGCTAAGAGGTCAAGTGTGTTTCACAACCATTTACAATTCGTGTGGGCTCATGAACTAATTGTTCAAACTAATTCTCAGAGAAAGCATTTAGCACAATTTCGGAAGATGTTTTCTGTCTTACCACAGGCTTTGAACATGTATTTTCGCCAACAAATCGAGGGTAGATTGAAGTCTCCGCCAATTATAACTGTATGAGTGGTGTACTTATTTGTAATGAGATTCAAGTTTTCTTTGAGGCATTCAGCTATTATATCATCTGAGTTGGGGGGTTGGTAGAAGGAGCCAATTATTATTTTGGTACGGCTGTTGAGTATAGCCTCTACCCATAGTAATTTGCAGGAACTATCTATTTCAACTTCACTACAATATAAACTATGACTAATATAAAAAGGAATAGTGACAAAATATATCCCTTCTGACAATTGTCAGAAAGGGGTGTACCCATCTTCCGTTCTTATTCAGCAACTAAAATCTAGATACAGGTTTCTGGAAACATCAGTGTGACTGTCAGGGATTCCATACAGGCTTACAATATGTATATACTGTCAAAAGCTTTTTTTTTTTTTTTTTTAAAAAAAAAGGAAATCAATAAAGGTTGTGTGCAGTGGATAGTTGAATTCTATGCATTGTTCTATTACATTTCATAGAACAATAATATTTGTTCAGAACTGGATCTCCCTCTTCGAAAGCCAGCCCATTCTTGTAGTCAACAATCTGCTGCTTCTTTTATCCTTTTTAGAAGACTGAGGCAAAAGACTTTGCATGGTACGAAGAGAAGCCAGTTGTAAATTTGGTTAGATTTCCCTTCTTTAGTAGTTTAACAATGATGTTGCACCTCCAGTCTACTGGAACATGCCTTGTTTGCCAACACATATTGCAGAGGTGAATTAAGTCTGGATCTCCATATGTCAGAATTCCAGATGAAATTTCATCTAAACTAGCTGCTTTATGATTTTTAAGTGTTGTAGCCGCTGCTCACATCTGTGCTTCTGTTATATCACCTGATTTTACCATTAGCTCTTGCATCTGTCTCATTTGGAATGTTGTCAGCATTAAGAGAAGTGGGCTAGTTTACAGTTTCTTTAAAGTACTCAACCCAATAGGCAGCGTGTTCATCTTTTGTGAGCAGAAGTTTGCCATTTTTATCCTTTGTGGGGGAGTTTGAAAAACTGTGGGTCTCAGTAAGTTCGCAAATGGTGTGTTATAATGACCTGGTGTCATTTTGAGAGGCAGCATTTTGAACTTCTCTATCTTTCCACTCTGCGTATTTTCATATAGTTACTTGAAGCTCTTCTTGATATTTAGCTTGTTGGCACTGTTGCTTTGCCATCTTTCTTTCGTCTATAAATGCCAAGTTTGGCCTTGAATCCACTACTGTTTCTGTGTTCTTTTCCGTTGTTCAAATGCCTCTTCAGCACGTGTACTCAGAGAATCCTTGAATTTAAACCACTGTGTTTCCACTTCGTCAGGTTGTTCTTGAAGTGCCTGGAATTGATCGATTTCTAAGGCTGATTACAAATGTATTTTCTACTTATTTGTCTTTTAGTTTAGCCACATCAAATGGTCACTTAGGTTGTTGGCACTGCTGCGATTCAAACTTCCCTTTCAGGTCCGCTCAGACCAAGAAATGAACCAACCCAACATTCGCAGCACAGCAGGTTAACGTATCTTGATTTAAGGATCCCACATTTCAAGATCCAATGTGTATTATACTTTTTGCAGCAAACATTGATTTCCATTTCATAAGTTGCTAGATACCCAATTGTGTCGCTATTGAATTATTCTAGTCACTACATTATCCATGCCAAGTTTTAGATTCACGTTCAGGTTCAAAACTTATGAGGTGCAAATTGCTGAATTTTTCTTGTTGCTTCTGTAGCAGTAAAACGTTTTACGGGTTTCTGTATACAATGAAGTAAACAATAAATTTTATCTTAATTAAAAGTAACCTGTAGGTTTATATAATCTGTCAACAAGGATTATGCTCGTCAACACTGCAAAAAATTTGTTACACTGCCCCCCCCCCCTTTTTAAACCGCAAGGCCTACTGTTGGTATACTATTACGAATGAAAGTTTTAAATGGCTTTAATTTGTCACTTTAACTTTTTCCCTTCTGTTTTTGCAAGTGCTCACCACCTGCAAAGTGAGTGCCCAAGGTAAAACTGATCAATCAGACGTCATTATGTAGTGCAGGAAAGGGCAAACTACGCCACTGTCTCCAGACCAATGTTTCAGGTTTGCAGTAGCCTTACACACAAGTGTATATACTTACACCACAGTGCTCAATGTGGAGAGCAACTCACTTTAAATCAATGAAAAGTAGTATGATGGCTGGGTTAGCAACTTCACAGCGAAGGTCAGACATAGCAACATAAATTTACAGCACATCACAGTACGATTCCTTGCTACAGATAGAACTTACAGATCTGCTGAGTGACAGGCAGTTGTGTAATAAGTCCTATAATAAAATAAGTCTAGCAGACTTGCACAGGAATTTTCCTCAACATAAACTTTCATGACTTCACAAGTTTGCAGCTGTGGTTAATTCAATGTTTGTATTTGCCTACTTGTGTGGGCAGCCTTATTCCATAAAAAAGAAGATTAAATCCGCCTACAGAAGCCCACTGACAGACTTCATATTAAAAAAAATTGTTCAAATGGCTCTGAGCACTATGGGACTTAACTTCTGAGGTCATCAGTCCCCTAGAACTTAGAACTACTTAAACATAACTAACCTAAGGACATCACACACATCCATGCCCGAGGCAGGATTCGAACCTGCGACCGTAACGGTCGCGCGGTTCTAGACTGTAGCGCCTAGAACCGCTCGGCCACTTCGGCCGGCACTTAATCTTAAAAGCTTATCTTCAGATTAATAGCACTCAGAAAGTGGTACCAAAGACCTGATGCTTACTGATAAGCAAAATAAGTAGTATTCATTGACATGCAGTATTTTCATGCTTAACATGTGAATAAAATAGTCACAAAATACAACTTGATATCAATTTAAACTCTGTCTGAAAATGAATTAATCATAAGGCTACATCAGTAGTAAGAAATATCATGTTTTGTACTTTGATGTTCCATGTTATGCACTTCGTCACTTAAAAGAAATTTAAGTTTCATTTCAATTGCTCATCAATGCAACAGTCTTAGAAAATAAATTTACCTCAAGAGGTGTCAATTAGCTATTGTGAAGTGATATCTCTGTAGAAATAACATTAGGAGCTATAGAATAGACTCTTCAACAGCAGTTTTTAATGAAGAGCTATCTTGTTCCAATTCCTCCCTCCTCTCCCCTTCCCATATCATTATTCACTTTGAGCCAGCTTACTGTTGTGGCTTGAGTGTGAACCAGCTCGCATGAATAGATCAATGGAAAGAGCTGGTCTAGCAGAGCAGTGAAATATTTTCCCCGTTTCATCAGAGTTTACGAATATGTACCCTCACACAGCCTTTCCTCCTGGAGACTCATAAGCACCTCGTTAGCCCTTTGAATAGGTGTTTAATATACGACATCATATTTGATGAGCTTTATGACCCTTCCACACTTTCTTCACATGCTAACTTTACATAAAAATTAAATGTTGCAATACCTGGGTTGTCTTATGTTACTTTATTATTGTGCACACAGTGCAGAGGGCTTGTATATACTCTGTATTCTCAGTGAGCAATAATTTGTGAAACAGTAGTGAAAAGTGTAGTGTTACAAGAAAAATACCAATAATGTTCATGCACTGATAACATTTAAACGTGATGCAATGTAATGAACACACTACAATATCTCCTTTAAATGCTCAGAAAGGAAAAACAACAACATTAAAATAAAGCAGCTGGAGTAAATTTTCCAATAGGTCTGTAGATTGCTCATAATGCCCATAGCCCACAATAGTTGCTCTGTCTTAATATTTCTCAAAAACTGGCGTACAGCTTCATCGAAGGAGTATGTTTACATTCTTCAGCTAATCTTACCTATAGAGGGAGAACTAAGACGAGCAATGACACATCAAATAATACCATTATTGCATTTTTATATTTTCTTCTTACTCGTTAATTGAATCAGTCACCATATCCTCAAACTGACTAATAACATCTAGCCACACTTCAAACTAACTGACACCGTCAAAATCATCTTTTCGAACAATTATTTCAACCACAACTGCATTAATAGGGTGGAGGTGACACTGTGATAAATAGCATTTACATTTTGTTACTGAACAAACTAAGAGGCCGACACTAAACAATGTGAAAGATCAAAGTCATATCATGGTCAAAATGAACAGTATTGTCATGCTGAAAATGCACCTCTGAAAACCCAGTCAACTAATGCATGTAAAACATCAAACAGAATAACTGTCATGTACAATGGGTAATATGAGTGAGATACAAACTTACAGTAATTCTAGGACTGGCAGTTGTTAAATCTGAGTTACCTTATCAAAGCTATACAAAAAGTTTTATAAATCTGCCAACAATTTGCAGCATTAGTAACTAAATAAATGTGTAATGCTTATATGTTAGTATAAAGGATTTGTAACAAACTACAATTGGCAGACAAAGGTACTGTAAGCAATTCTTGAGATTTGACTGGCATACTCCAAATTAAAAATTAAAACAATATCTATAGTGACACCAGAACACTAATGGCCAGGTCACTCCAGACCTTACTCTAGAGCAACTAGAGCTACTGCAAATGTTATGGTGGAGCTAACTTCAGAACTTATACTGAACACCTACATGAGAAGAAGATATCTGCTTTGTAACGATACATGGCATGCCATGTTAAGCATCCATATAAAACTGTATACAATCATTATTGACTGATACCATGCCGCCTAACCACAAAACACAGTGAAAACCAATCACTTTGTAGTCTCTGTTAAATGTATTTCCAGAATTCATTCCTAGTGATGTCATCATAATTGTTTCTGTACGATTTCCTATACATGTGACCATTAGAGCCTCTCTGCTTAAATAGTTGTATGTCGTGGGTGACAAAGTACTATGATATATAACGACTGAACTATTTGTGATCTAACAATGGAAACTCCAAGTAGGAATATCAACTACATAGGAAAAGAAAGATTGCTATTACCATAAACAAGACACATCAAGTTGCAAACAGGCACAATTAAAAGACACTCACATAAGGCTTCCAGCACACACACCATTCTCAAGATGCTAGAGTTGGCAATCGTGTGTGCGTGACGTGTGTTTCTCTTACGGAGAGGGCGGATGAATGTGTGCACTTGTGAGCCAAGGGAAGGGGAAAGGGGGTGGGGGGGGGGGGGACTAGTTTCTGTAATTTTTCAAAAGACATACATGACAAATGTTTACGAACAGCTTGGAACATGGAAATATTACCATCTATTCCGGGTGTATACGCTGACAGGGAAAAAAATTCCTGTATATCCCAGTTAAAAATACACTTTCTTCCGGGTGAAAATGCACTTTTTCCGTGTTTAGTGACTTTATACTTTTTCTCGGAACTGTAAAACTTATCATTTATTCAATGATTATAATTTTATACACCAGCGTAGAATTTCCTGGAACTTTAGAAAACAAAACTCGGGAAAGAAAACACGTTTTGGAAAGATGTTTGATGTGCAGCAACATGTACACTGCATATTTTCATATTACGAAAGTATAAACTCAAACTCCACCAAACACCACATGTTACTTTCCGAAGCATTGAAATCAAGACTGTGATGCGCTTTTGTAAGTCAGCTATTGCTCGTCACGTGATCTCGCAAGCTGATGACAGCGGATATTCAGAGCATAGGACACGTGATGATGTCAGCCAATAGCAACAGCACTGTTACGTAGCGCGAACACACAAATACAAAAAGTTGATGGTTTAAAAATTTATACATTGTTGCTACAAGAAAAGAACAGCTTTCATATATAATATTGGTCTCGAAGATTAATAAGCTGCATGAGAAGCTATGCTTTCATGTACAATGATGATCTTTTTTGTGCGTGCTACACTTTAAGATTGTTGTTGTTGTTGTTGTTGTTGTCATCTTCAGTCCTGAGACTGGTTTGATGCAGCTCTCACAGTAAAGCTGCATGTCCTCGGGAAAAATTACGGCTGTAGTTTCCCTTGCTTTCAGCCATTCGCAGTACCAGCACAGCAGGACCGTTTTGGTTAATGTTACAAGGCCAGATCAGTCAAGCATCCAGACTGTTGCCCCTGCAACTACTGAAAAGGCTGCTGCCCCTCTTCAGGAACCACATGTTTGTCTGGCCTCTCAACAGATACCCCTCCGTTGTAGTTGCACCTACGGTACGGCCATCTGTATCGCTGAGGCACGCAAGCCTCCCCACCAACGGCAAGGTCCATGGTTCATGGGGGGACACTTTAAGATATATCACACAAATGTGCCTGTAAAATTTTTAATGACGACATAAATGTCTGATCTTCTGGGCTCGAAACTTCTACACGGTCGTCCTCAAAGAGCTGATTTTTAAATGAGAGTCAAACGTTCTGTGATTTAGGAAATTCATTCTACATTTTCGCACATAGGTCATCTCACGTAAAATGAAATTTACTTGAAAGTAATGCATTTAAAAACAACCATTCGCAGTATTTTCACGCGACCTTTTCGAAATAGGTTCATTTCAGCAGTTGCCAGAGCACGCCAGATAAACGGGAGTCATTGTGCTTGAACAGTTATGACGACGCAGAAAGCCCGTATGTTTGTACATGTAAAGCATTAAAAAAAAGACATTAGAGGATATTCCAAGAGCATCGGAATTTCGTGAACCATACTAATCCAGATTCGGATGTAAATAACTTCATTGTTCTGCAAGGTGATTAATGCTTGACTCTGTCAGGAAGGTGCAAATAAAATATGAAACTAATAACATATTTTAGCCTTCCATAATTATGTGAATGTATTTTAATTCACTTGATAGCTCCAGACCCTAGAAATCCGCTTTGTTTTCATTTGATGTGAGAGCAATAAACCAAGAGGAAACAGTAAAATGACTACACGTAAACACAGGTTACGTGGAGACTACCTACCTGCCCACTAAAACTCAGACTGCTCTGTGCACCAGCCCCGGATCTACGATATTTCCGAACCGGGGCAATAGTAGATAGTGGCGCCTCCCCCCCCCCCCCGCCCCTCCCCCTCCATCAAGCGTTTAAGCTACATGGGGGGGGGGGGGGGGGGGGAACTTTTCAAAAATTTGTTCATTTCGTAGCACACATTTTTCTGAAGAGTCTGATACATAAAACATATGTGTTCGAGGAAATGTAAGACATGTTACTGGGTCTTAAGAGTTCCAAAGTGCAGTATCACACTTCTTCACACAGCATTCTTCTATCTATTTCATTCTGTGGAATCCAAACATGTAATATTTTATATGAATGCAATCAAACTATATTCAGGACAGTGGAAATTAAAATGTCCTGTGGTGCCTTTCCTGCTCCCAGTCAGCTGGTTTGACATCCTGCCCCTCTTTTTCAAAAAAAAACCTCGCAATTAATACTGGTTGGGATTATTTGCAACTGGGAGAACAAGAAATCTTCAGAAAATGTGCACTCTTTATTGCCTATTAGCTAATAACTAGCTGTGTAGTGTGACATAAAATTAAATATGTGTTGTTGTTGTGGTCTTCAGTCCAGAGACTGGTTTAATGCAGCTCTCCATGCTACTCTATCCTGTGGAAGCTTCTTCATCTCCCAGTACTTACTGCAAACTACATCCTTCTGTATCTGTTTAGTGTATTCACCTCTTGGTCTCCCTCTACGATTTTTACCCTCCACGCTGCCCTCCAATACTAAATTGGTGATCCCTTGATGCCTCAAAACATGTCCTACTAACCGGTCCCTTCTTCTAGTCAAGTTGTGCCACAAACTTCTCTTCTCCCCAATCCTTTTCAATACCTCCTCATTAGTTACCCATCTAATCTTCAGCATTCTTCTGTAGCACCACATTTCGAAAGCTTCTATTCTCTTCTTGTCCAAACTCGTTATTGTCCATGTTTCACTTCCATACATGGCTATGCTACATACGAGGGCGGTTCAGAAAGTAACCTCCGATTGGTCTCAGTGCGGGTTGTGGGGGGAGTAGCGACGCCATCTGTGCGTTCACGCACTCAACAGGTCAGTCGGTATCAAGCCATGGTCGAGTGAACGTCGTACCTGCGCTAGTTTAGTTTTTGTGGCAGTTTGAAATGTGTGCTGCAATAGAAAACCCCGCCAAATGTGAAGTGCGTGCTGTCATAAGGTTTTTTACAGCCAAAGGATATTCTGCAGCAGCTATTCATCGTGAGCTTTGTGCCGTGTACGGACCAAGAGTTATGAGTGAAGGAGTTGTCCGTGAATGGGTACGTTTATTTAAAAGTGGACGAGAAAACGTTCATGATGAAGAGAGGAGTGGTAGACCATCATTGGTGACTGACGAACTCGTTCAGACAGTTGATGCAAAAGTTCGTGAAAATCGACGTTTCTCAATGTCGGAGTTGTCTACTGGTTTTCCACAGATTTCTAAGACTCTCTAAGCTCAAAGATGCGGTCACAGGCTGGCTCCAGGCACAAGCGGGTGATTTTTATGCAGAAGGAATTTCAAAGCTTGTGAAGAGATACGATAAGTGCCTCAATCGCTATGGAGACTATGTAGAAAAATAGTGCAAAGATGTAGTTGTAAGATGTATATATTAAAATATTTTTATTTAACTTGGTGTATTTTTTTAAATCAACCGGAGCTTACTTTCTGAACGGCCCTCGTACAAATACTTTCAGAAACGACTTCCTGACACTTAAATCTATACTCAATGTTAACAAATTTCTCTTCTTCAGAAACGCTTTCCTTGCCACTGCCAGTCTACATTTTATATCCTCTCTACTTCGACAATCATCAGTTATTTTGCTCCCCAAATAGCAAAACTCCTTTACTACTTTATGTGTCTCATTTCCTAATCTAATTCCCTCAGCATCACCCGATTTAATTCGACTACATTCCATAATCCTAGTTTTGCTTTTGTTGATGTTCATCTTATATCCTCCTTTCAAGACACTGTCCATTCCGTTCAACTGCTCTTCCAAGTCCTTTGCTGTCTCCGACAGTTACAATGTCATCGGCGAACCTCAAAGATTTTATTTCTTCTCCATGGATTTTAATACCTACTCCGAATTTTTCTTTTGTTTCCTTCACTGCTTGCTCAATATACAGATTGAATAACATCGGGGAGAGGCTACAACCCTGTCTCACTCCCTTCCCAACCACTGCTTCCCTTTCATGTCCCTCGACTCTTATAACTGCCATCTGGTTTCTGTACAAATTGTAAATAACCTTTCGAGCCCTGTATTTTATCCCTGCCATCTTCAGAATTTGAAAGAGAGTATTCCAGTCAACATTGTCAAAAGCTTTCTCAAAGCCTACAAATGCTAGGAATGTAGGTTTGCCTTTCCTTAATCTTTCTTCTAAGATAAGTCGTAAGGTCAATATTGCCTCCCGTGTTCCAATATTTCTACGGAATCCAAACTGATCTTCCTCGAGGTCGGCTTCTACCAGTTTTTCCATTCGTCTGTAAAGAATTCGTGTTAGTATTTTGCATCCATGACTTTTTAAAGTGATTGATCGGTAATTTTCACATCTGTCAGCACCTGCTTTCTTTGGGATTGGAATTATTATATTCTTCTTGAAGTCTGAGGGTATTTCGCCTGTCTCATACATCTTGCTCACCAGATGGTAGAGTTTTGTCAGGACTGGCTCTCCCGAGGCTGTCAGTAGTTCTAATGGAATGTTATCTACTCCCGGGGCCTTGTTTCGACTCAGGTCTTTCAGTGCTCTGTCAAACTCTTCATGCAGTATCATATCTCCCATTTTATCTTCATCTACCTCCTCTTTCATTTCCATAATATTGTCCTCAAGTACATCGCCCTTGTATAGACCCTCTATATACTCCTTCCACCTTTCTGCTTTCCCTTCTTTGCTTAGAACTGGGTTTCCATCTGAGCTCTTGATATTCATACAGTGGTTCTCTTTTCTCAAAAGGTCTCTTTAATTTTCCTGTAGGCAGTATCTAACTTACCCCTAGTGAGATAAGCCTCTACATCCTTACATTTGTCCTCTAGCCATCCCTGCTTAGCAGTTTTGCACTTCCTGTCGATCTCATTTTTGAGACGTTTGTATTCCTTTTTGCCTGCTTCATTTACTGCATTTTTATATTTTCTCCTTTCATCAATTAACTTCAATATTTCTTCTGTTACCCAAGGATTTCTACTAGCCCTCATCTTTTTACCTGCTTATCTTCTGCTGCCTTCACTATTTCATCCCTCAAAGCTACCCATTCTTCTTCTACTGTAATTCTTTCCTCCATTCCTGTCAATAGCTCCCTTATGCTCTCCCTGAAACTCTGTACAACCTCTGGTTTAGTCAGTTCATCCAGGTCCCATCTCCTTAAATTCCCACCTTTTTGCAGTTTCTTCAGTTTTAATCTATAGTTCATAACCAATAGATTGTGGTCAGAGTCCACATCTGCCCCTGGAAATGTCTTACAATTTAAAACCTGGTTCCGAAATCTCTGTCTTACCATTATACAATCTATCTGAAACCTGTCAGTATCTAAAACCAGTAAAGACAAGAGATAAGCAAGACAGTGCGCATTTCTTCAATCCTTAAGTCCTAGCATTTTATTCTCTCTAATCTTGCTACAGCGTTATGTGGCGTGCTTTCATTTCTGGGAAAGAATCTATTATCTCATCAAAGTTCATCAAACATTTTTGCTACATGAAAAAACGAAATGTTGTTGTCTAATACTGAAAAAGCTGTTAATACAAATGGTACTCAAGATTGGTGTGGTTTCTTGATCTGATTAGATGTATTTTGTCACTGTCTGCTAGATAAAATTAAATAGGCCTGCCTAATATTGCAGCAATTGTAGCAACAACAAATAAGTGAGGTTGTTTAGGCACAAATGGTCATTTTTATAACATGACAGAATATAATTCACGAGGTACCAATATCAAATGCCTATTAGGCCTACCACAAGCAAAAAGTTTTATGTTAGGAAATAGTTTCACATTTCATTCATAAGCTCCAGCTTCTGAAGCATGAGATCGAAAAGCAGTAGTACGAAATTCTTATATAAATGTGGAATCGTCACATTCTTCCATATTTTGTGTGATGTCACCATTTCTCCTCATTCCTCAACAAACAATCTTGTCATCACTAATTCTGGAACTATTCCTGCCAGTGACAAAATGTATTCTATGGTTAATTTCACTAACCCTGCCACAATCATCGGTTTAGTTGTCCCGTGTTTATTCTCTGATTAGCCCGATGAGGTATTATTAGTGTTCGTACAACGCGTTTTCTGTGCTACTTCCAGAATAGAACTTCAGTGGCTGCTAGCCGGAGACTATAAAACTGGCCTTTACTAGGGTAGCAATCTGGCCAAAAATTTTCTGTCAAAATTTCATTTTCTTGGATACACTGAGAAGATAATATACAATCTTTCTTAGCTGTTATTCCCGTCAGTTGTTTATTTCCAGTCCAGTACTCTGAATCTATGGATTTCACTAGTAATTATAACAACACTGATCATTCGCAAACCCAGTCAACCACGTAAACAAAGATTGGCGTTCACCCGTGCGGTTCTATTCTGCTCAGCTCGTATAGCCCCGTCCTCTTTTTTTTGCAGGAAAGTTTATTTCCAGATGCAATGGCGATTCCCCTGACACACATTCAAAAATCAACTTATGGCTCATTCAGAATGTGTTCAAAAAGGTTCAAAAATCAACAGGGATGTGTTTCAAAATGATATGAATAATCGATAGACTAATGTGCACTGGATGCTAGGCGCTTTGTGAAACAAGGTTTTTTTTCTCAAGAAAATGAATTGCCGCCCCCCCCCCCCTCCCTCCCCCCATCCCCCCTCCAAGATTATCTGTCTGGGGCAGATACCCCAGTTTGCCCCCTGGCCCCTAGATCCGGGCCTGTTGCGCATGCGTGAATCTGGCATCTTAGGTGCACGAGTAAAATTTTTACGGGTAGCATCTGACTGCTTGCTTCTATTGCTTATACAGCTAACTGGCACACTCCCCAGAAGCGGGAGAAGGTACTACTCATACACGACTCAACTGTGCATGCACAAGAAATTGCTCGCAACTGATCTAACGAATCTAATGTAAACAGTTGTGAAGTCATGCTCATCGGAGGCAATTTGTTGTTATGAAGCAATGCATAGTCTTCCTAAAGCCTTAGACACATTTTGCTGTTGGCAGACGCTTCTAAGAGCACTGTGGTGTCGTCGTCGTATATGGCACATTTCCTTTGCAACGTAAGTTTTATTTTCACTTGTTTCTCTCTTTCGTGTTTTATTGCTGTAGTAGTGAGATACAGCAATATCCTTTGTTAGACTATTGGTTCTTAGCAGTCAGAGTTACAAAAATTTAACTGAAAACCAAATAATGAAAAATTCCCAGAATTCTAAAAAATTCCCAGAATTCTAAAAAATTCCCAGGGTTTTCCTGGATCTCCCAGTTGTCCTGGGTCGCATGCACCCTGTTATTACAAGTGTGAACATGCATTTAGAAAACCACTATTACATGTTTCTTTTGATTTTACTTAAAAACACTGTTGTTGTTGTTGTGGTCTTCAGTCCTGAGACTGGTTTGATGCAGCTCTCCATGCTACTCTATCCTGAGCAAGCTTCTTCATCTCCCAGTACCTACTGCAACCTACATCCTTCTGAATCTGCTTAGTGTATTGATCTCTTGGTCTCCCTCTACGATTTTTACCCTCCACGCTGCCCTCCAATGCTAAACTTGTGACCCCTTGATGCCTCAAAACATGTCCTACCAACCGATCCCTTCTTCTAGTCAAGTTGTGCCACAAACTTCTCTTCTCCCCAATCCTATTCAATACCTCCTCATTAGTTACGTGATCTACCCACCTTATCTTCAGCATTCTTCTGCAGCACCACATTTCGAAAGTAAAATGCCCCATCATAGAACAGAGCCACTTTTTGAAAGATAACAACATCAACAGTCGGAAAGTTGTTTGAAATTTGTGATGGAATTTTGACTGAAGCTGCACATGATAGATATCATGCAGCTGACAGAAAAACTCATTACATCAGGTGAAAGCTGGTAGGTACTATGAATTTTTTATAAAATGTCATCAGGAAATACAGTGTGGTTCAGGAAGGAAAGTAAATATTTTAGGAGGTGGCATAACAGATTGATCCAATATAACATTCTGTATAACATGTGTCCAGCTATTTTGGTTACAGAGATACAGCCGATTACAGAGCTAGCTTTTCATTTTGTGTGTCAGTACTCTATTTTCTATGGGTTTATTTATCTAATGTAATTTTTGTTTTGAACTTCAAGATGTGAATTTGTGCTTGATTTTACATAACTGAATTTTTCAACTGTGACTGAAATTCGTTAACCAATCCCACAGTATCATTTAAGTATATTGCGTATGCCGCAAATGCTAAGTATGCTGAAATGGTATTTGTGTTTGTGTCTTGGAATTGAAAAATTGCTGCTGCTTGCGTGAATGTGGCAGATGATTTCCAACCACGGAGTACTAGAGTCAAGAGTATTTATTCACATTTTCACTAAACTGCACGAGACTGTTGTAATGCCAAGCAGTCATATTTCCTTTGGATATGCAAATGAACAGCATTATTAAGTTGATAGAACGTGGTATTTTAACAACACCACACAGAATTTCTACACATATCGATATTCCACATACAAGAATATGATGAACATTATATATGCATGGAATCTATCCTTATCATTTACAATGGATTCAACACCTTCGAGAAGGAGATAAAGGTAGACAACTGGAGTTTTGCTGTTGGATAATTGCAAATCACGGAGTAACCCCATTAATATTATTTATTGATTAAGGCCCTTTCACTCATGACAGTATCAAACTTTCATCAGTGATCAGACTAAAACCCACATGCCTTTACCGAAAGATATTTTCAAGAACACTTCTTTGTAAGTGTATGGTATGTCATGGTAGACAATCGGATGACTGTGTCTGTTGTGTTACTGAACTGTTTTATGGGGACCCATTACCCAGATGTTCTTAAAGGACGAGCTTCCAGCATTATTGGAAAATGATATTTAGGCAACAAGGATGCATATGTCCTTCCACATTGATGGGGACCCCCTACACATCCAAGCTATCAGGTGACATCACCTAAACCTAACATTCCCTAAAAAAACTGACTGCCAGAAATAGTAACATTCCTAGATCACCAAGGCCCCGGGCCTTAATCATTTTGATTTAAGAAAAGTTACAAAAATTTAACTGAAAACCAAATGAATAATTTTCAGAATTCTAAAAAATTCCCGGGTTTTTCCTGGATCTCCCAGTTGTCCCTGGACGCATAAACCCTGTTATTACAAGCGCGATCATTCAGAATACGAATATTGCTGTCCTCATAAAAGAAGGCCAAGATGACCCCAAAAGAGCTACACATGGTGGTGTTAAGGGAATTAGAAAGTTCCCTGAAATCGGAGATGGAATTTTAGAAAATAAGTTTCGAACTTAATCATTTGTCTTTGTGTAATATCTTCTGTCATTATTTGTTTGGGTTCCATTCTAAAAGTTCTATCTCTGTAACCAATAAGAACTGCACACATTTAATATGGAAGGTTTCATTCAAAATATTTACTATTCCTTCTGAAACAGCCTGTGGTTCATATCTGCCATAAGGTAGAGTCAAGTACACTACCATGCCACAGTTAAACATGCATTGTGAACTTCTGGATCCAAAACTTCCTGCGTTGAAAGGGTACTGATAAACAATGTGAATTAAGTCCACGCAACAAAACTGGAGATCAAGAGACAGTCAAGATATGAAATTGGTAACTTTAACTGTATGTAGTGACTAGGTTGACTGTACCCCAATCAAATACATTATACTCAGCATGTATCTGATGGGCACTCCAAACTAAATACATACAGAAGTAGCTGTAATACAAGTAATATACACTAATGTGACCACCTGTCAAAAGCTGAAATAACCACATTTCACAGTGCGAGACATGCAGGAAAGAAGTCAATGATGTTCTGGAAAGTACTGACAGGGATGTCAAGCCATGCCAATTCCAGTGCCATGCCCAGGTGCACCAGTGTTCTCTTTTGAGGATCAATGGTAAGAACAGCCCAATCAAGATGTCCCACAAATTCATGACTGCGTTGAAATCTGGGGTGATGATGGCCAAAGCAGTACAGTAAACTCATACTGATACTCTCCAAATCACACACGTACACTCCGATCTCTGTGACATGTTGCAGTGTTCTGTTGGTAGATACCATCGTGCCAAGGAAAAACAAACTGCATGTAGAGGTGGGCGTGGTCCCCAAGGATAGATCCATTGTGCCTTCCAGAATGGCGAGATTACCCAGGGAATGCCAATAAAACATTTCTCAGACCATAATGCATGCAAGGAGTTTGCTTTCAGACATTTCACACCATACACGCACAATGGACATCCGTTTGATGGAACATAGAACATGATTCATCTGAAAAGGCCTCCTACTGCCACTTAGTGAACATCTAGTTGTGGTACTTGCATGCAAATTCCAGCCTTTGTCACTGATGAACAGCAGTCAGCATGGCTGTGTGAACCAGGCACCTGCTGCAGAGGCACATGCACAGCATTGTTTGCTAAACAGTCAGTGAGGAGACACTATTAGTAGGCCCTTGGTTCGTCCGGGTGGTCAGTTACTCAAAATTTGCATGTCTATCTTTGCCTGTACACACCTTTGCAGCCATCACTTACTGATCACCTATGGCCCACAGTTCACCACAGTTGCCTCAGTACCGGTTCTGGATAGCACCATTTTTCCATTCATGGTATACTTTAGCCATGGTCACACGAACAGTTTACAAACTTAGCTATTTCAGGAATGCTTCTATCCTTGGGACGAAAGACAATGATCAAGCCTTTTCAGTGTCAGAATAACTGCTCCCTCTCCGCATTACAACAATTACTACACTGTTTCCTACGTCCCCCAGCATTCTTTAAATATCCCCCAATGTTAGTGCTTCCAACTGCTGTCTGTAAGTGGTTATTGCACATTGATGTCAAGATATTGGCAGTGGTCACATTAATGTGACTGGTTCGTGTAATACTACACAAGAACTGTGTATTATATATGTGTATCGGACCTTTCCTCATTTGCAGATGCACTTCAAACTATTACAATACAAAACAGATTGAGTTCAGTAATGCAAATAACTGTAGGAGAGTCAAAAGGCAAAGTGAGAACTTTTCATTGCACTAAATACTCAGAAACTGAAACAATTTATAATATAATGTGTTTACCTGCAGTCACTTGTATCTGTCACAGATCACAAAAGGTGTGCCTCGCCTAATATGGAACATTCCCTTCACACACAAAACGCCTAATATGGAACATTCCCTTCACACACAAAGACAGTTTTCTATTGGACACAAAGGATATCTTTTCTGTGAAAAATTACTGTAGACAATTCACTGAATAAGATATTTCCCATGGATAAAATGCAAGGAAAGTTGCAGTAGCCCTATTTGCTATAAATCTTTTAGTCACATATGATTAGGCGTTAACTGCCTGAAATAATGACAACCTATTTGTTAGCTGGGTTTCGTGACAGACGGAAGTCAATGTTAGTGCTCCCAAACGCAAAGCATACCCATCCAGTGTTTTAAACACCCAGCAAGCAGTTAGTAATGGCAGCAGTACCCTGAAGAGGCATCAATGTATCCAGTTCAATCTCCATCACCAATTGCTTACTGCACCTTTATAAGATCCAGTTGTTCCATGCTGTGTCTCCTCACCCTATATCTGCGTAAACAAGCTGGTGATCCCTGGTCAGACAGTGATGTCAGGAGCTGCTGACTCTCTGGAGACAAGTCAGTGACTGGCAGACCTAGGACCTTGCGCAGATCCGACACATTCATCTGAGCTGTTGCTTGACCCATGGTATCGCCAAGCTAGAAACAAATTACAGGAATGAATTTATTTAAAATATAAAAATACTACTTCTTTATATATAAGAGCTCTGAACTGACACTAAAGAAAAGTAATTCTATGTATTAAGGATGATAAGACAAATTACATAGATAAGAGTTCAAGTAGAGAGAGAGAGAGAGAGAGAGAGAGAGAGAGAGAGAGAGATAATATTTGGAGTTTTTGTCTGGAATGGGGTGAATTGGTTTGGAACTCTGCCCCCCACCCCAATCATCTTACCCTTTGGGCAAAACAAGTGTCAGGAGGTGTCTCCTACCCAACTCCACCCCATGATTCAAATACTAAAATGAAGTGTTTTAAATCATCTGGTCATATTCACTTTCCAATAGGAAGTTTAAAATGTGAATTGTTTTCACTGTATCATCAGCTATGATCTGTGGCAATGATTTGTCAAGATGCAATATACACTGTAGGTCAAGAGTGTCTGGATTTGCTTCAAGGACGAGGCAGACTGTCAGGGTCACTCAGCTGTTGCACTGAGGAAAAGTTCTCTTGTGGTAGTATGTGTGACGTAAGTATGACCAATATGGATGCAACACAAGACTGCAGGTTCTTCTCTCCGAGAGAGGCAGAATGATGTTTGCCACTTCTTGGTAGGGGCTGGTACAGTAGGGGGTTGGGTGGCGGGTGGGTGTGCTGTCTGCGGGGGGAAACAGGGAGGTTGTCACAGAGAAAAAAGGCTCCTGATGCATGCCTTTTCATCTTAACTGCTGCTGTCCTCTCCATTTCCAAACAATTCCTAAGAATATGGATGTTAGGGTTCTGCAAAAGTGTCTTGTAAGAGGGATGTTCTGGACTATACTAAATCTTAACCATGTAATTAATTACGAATTGGTGGTGTGTATCTTTAAAAGTGGAATCCTGCTTCAACAAGACTATCAACAGAGCTCATGCAGAAACCTACAGTCGCTAAGTGGACTTCAATGGGGTCTTGGGGTCTAGTAGGCCTACTGACCAGCAAGTAACACATCCGTAGTCAAGTTGGGTTAAAATCAATGACTGTTATAATTTCTAGAACTTGTCAATCTGCTCCAAAAGAAGTGTTTTGGAGGGCATGTAAGGAGTTTAGGTTGTACTAAGGTGCTTTATGTGTGATAACCATGTCAGTTTGTGGTCAAAAAGCAGTCCTAAAAAGTGAAGGCACGTTATGAAGGCATTTTACCACTTCCAGCCACTGGCCACCCAAATATAATTCAGGGCTTGTGCGTGAGTGAATCAAATTCTAGTATTCTGTAGGTAAAAAACTCTACCCACGATTTGGGTCCATAACTCGTCTTCTGCTGAAGGCAATGATGTAGAACTACAGTACAAATGGAATTTGTCAACATACAAGGCCTACAACACATTTGGTGTTGCAATGGCAGCAGTTTTGTTTATAGCAACTCCAAAAAGGGTAGTGCTCAAGGCTGAACTCTATAGAACATGATTTTACTGTACATGTTGATTAATAATTGTCATACCAACTTGGAAACAACAATAGGATAATAAATTATTAATAAAAGTTGGTAGGTTGCCTCGGAAGCCCCACCAATGTGCCATGGCTACGAGTAGATGTCAGAAATTTGTGACATAAGGCTTATGTAAGATTGCTGCAAGGCATAGTTGAGGCACAAAGGCTTCCCAAACAGAAGACTCCACTTGTAAAAAGTTGGTAGTTGTGGATGTGGACCTTTGAAATCTGTACTGAAATGCTGAAAGCAAATTTCTTATCTGTCCAACAAAGTCTGTGATTGGCCCAACATGCAAAAAATTTGTATAGATTTGCCATTATACTGATCATTCTGAAGCTGCCTATATAGCATGGCTTTTTATTTTTTTTATTTTGCACAATGATACTTTTTGTCTATTGGATGAGAACAACTTCACTCTCGGCTGATCTCTCAATCATCGTTGGGGCGCCACTCTGTACCGATGATGGCGAGCAACAGCCAGCATACTGAGGAGGCTAATGGGTGCTTGGGTGTCTGCAGGAGAGGGCAGTTCTGGGTGGTGGACAAGCCCAGGGCCTGTGTTGACATACAGCAGTAGTATGTGCATTGTGGGTTATGATTTTTGAGTCACTTGGAGACCTGTCACTGTGACTTACTGATCACCAATGTTGGGTATTTTTGGTAACTTTGTTGTGGAATTGTGTATGCTGTATTGTGAGCGTTCTGTAACTAGAAGTTGTAATCAGCTGATGTTTTGATAGTTCACTGTGGAATTGTGTGCTCTATTGTGGGTGTTCCATTATTACAAGTGTATTCACCAATGTTATGTAGTTGCTGATAGTTTGATATTAAGAGTTGGGATCGGCCAACACGGTTTTGGTATTTTTGGTCTGTGGTGCTGAATAGTACAGATCTTACTGGAAGCACTGGACACTGGTATTTGGGTGAAGCTTTGTGTTGCCCGGTGCACGTAGGATGTGAGGTTATTTTATGTAGAGGTCATTGGGGCAGCCTTTCGATGCGTCATCGGATACAGCAGAGTGATTTGATATACCACAAGTGTACCTTCTCTAGAGGTGGATGTGCTTAATTTGTTGGCTCAAAATATTTGATGGTGTTCATTTAGACTTTGCATAGTTTCGTACGTTGGTAGTGTGTGCTCCCAAGCAACTGACAACAAAGATGGGAAACTGAATTCTGCTCCTGCATGGGTGTTTCCACATAAATGCATTGCTGCTAGTTGGGAGACACTAGTTTGTAGTATGCGTGAAACTACGGCGCAATCCACGAGTTATTGCCGTCGGTTTAATACTCTATACTGTCAATGGTATTTCTGAGTTCAGTATCGTTCAACTGCGGCAAGAGAGGCACTGGTTTCCTTGTAAGAGGAGGACACTATACGGCCTGGTAGTCAAGTGAAAGTGAGTGAAGTCAGTCAGTCAGCAAAAGGACAGAATATGTAAGCCTACGTCCTTTTATTATTTTAAGTGGCTGGTTCATCACTGTTGCAAAAGATTGCTGGTTGACTCTGGGTGCACCACGTAAGGTTAAGTTTTCCTAGCATGAAACTGTCGTATTGGTCAATGACTTCAGCTGCAACAATACAGAACCTGAGCAAACTTTCAGAGACACTATCAACTGTATTATTAGTTGTTTGATCCTGTATTGCTTGAATGGTTTTGAAAGCACACACTTTCGGTGTGCAGAGTGATATTGTTGTATTAATTTGTAATTCGGTGGCTTTGTGTTTGAATGACTGAGGAAAACAGAGGTTTGGTTACCTGAAGTGGCTTTCTGCCGTAGAATGGTTTTTCTGTACCCAACCATAACTGCGTTAGTGGAATGCTGCTGTTGAGTGCTTTTGTTGTATGACCTGCCGGCACCTTATAATGGTGTTCACCACCCTGCCTGATTTGAAGAACATTCTGGACAGTTCATGTGAATGATTTGGCCACCTAAATTGCCCGACATGAATCTCATCGAACATTTATGGAACATAATCGAGAGGTCAGTTTGTGCACAAAATCCTGCACCGGCAACAATTTCACAATTATGGTCGGCTATAGAGGCAGTACAGTCAATATTTCTGTTTGGGACTTCCAATGATTTGTTGAGCCCATGCTATGTCAAACTGCTAAACTATGCCAGGCAAAAGAAGGACCGACATGATATTAGGAGGTATTGCATGACTTTTGTCACCTCAGAGAGTACATCAGCTTCACATCAAAGAAGCACCCCAAAATGTATGTCTCCACAAAAAGTCCAAGCACTGGATACCCATGTTAGCTTCTTGGTCTGTATGAATTGTGGTACAATAACAAACATGCATGACCCACATTTTTGTGGGACAAAATTGGAAGGCACAGGAAAGGTTTAAAAGGGGCCCCTTCAGAGGGCTCATTGGAGCTAGCGTACAGCCAAGTCTACAGCTTAGGAACTATGCTAAATGCAAAAGTCATCAACATATGGCAGCCGAGTAACCACAGGTCACAGGCCATTGATGGCAACAAGAGAGAGCATAACACTCAGAACGGAGCACTGAGCGATGCCATTCTCTTGGGCCAGTGGGGAGCTGAGCTATGTACCAATTTAAAAAAAAAAAAAGTGGGATATAAACTGATGAATCAAACTTGGTCGAGAACCTCAAAAGACAAGGTTCCTGGGTTTTAATATACAACGTGACGTCACCAAACAGTGCTGTGTGCCCTATGAAGGTCAAAACAGACTGCAATGAAATACTAGTTTTTAGGAAACCTTTTCACACCTAACCAGATGGCCAGTTGTGGACTGTGCCTCCCAGCACCACATGATATGGAAACCAAGGGCCCCACGATTTGATAACCCAGCATAACCACCAGGCTACCATTGTTTGCAGAACACGATGGTGGAGCTAACTGTTCAGCACCTGTCAACAGATACTGGGTTTTTACCTGGTTTAAAGGCACGGATGACGACGCTGTCTCTGCACTGCGAATGGAAAACGTGTTCTAGCCAAACGTGGTTGAAGACCCTGGGTAAATGAAGTCTGTGAGTACAATGGATCATCATATTATGAATCGAATCAGGATCTTGGGCTGTATCAAGCACTGAATTAAGATCCTACAGCAATTCTCTATCAGTGAAATATTCATTATACAAGGGTTGACTAAAAAGTACTGCCTCCACCTTCGTAACTCTTAAACAGTTGGCAGCATTGGTATGTGGCAGGTACTGGCTTGTTCTGTAGCCTCTTCTCTGCAGCTCCAGTTGGCGGGAAGCCTTAGCAATGAACGGTTGTGTTGTTACAGTGTAAAGTATGGAACCCTGCACAGACGGTCGGTCAATGCGATCTAAGCAACATGCAGTCATTGAATTCTTGACAGCAGAAGGTGTCACCCCAAAGGAGATTCATCAGAGAATGAAAGCAGTTTTTGGTGATTGTGTTGATGTGAGTACTGTGCATCGTTGACAGACTGATTCAGGACTCCACTCTCCGAGTGATACAACGATCATCCTGAATCAATCTGTCAACATTTGGGTTGTGAAACTCAGTGGTTGCTGCCACAGGATGTGTTTGTAACGCAGTTCAGACGTTCCCACCTCAACATCTTTAAACTTACTCACTCAACGATGCACAGTACTCACATCAACACAGTCACCATAAACTGCTTTCATTCTCTGATGAATCTCCTTTGGAGTGACACCTTCTGCATTCAAGAATTCAACGACCGCACGTTGCTTAAACCACACTGACCAACCGTCTGCGCAGGATTCCATACTTTACAAACTGTAACAAAACAACCGTTCAATGCTAAGGCTTCCCGCCAACTGGAGCTGAAGAGAAGAGACTATGGAACAAGCCAGTACCTGCCGCATACCAATGCTGCCAACTGCTGAAGAGTTATGAAGGTGGGGGCATTACTTTTCAGTCAACCCTCACACAATTAAGGGTTACAGGAGGTAAAGGATGCATTCAAAAGTTAGCCAGGTGAGAAGAGGACATCAACACTATAATGAAGTGGGTCGCAAAGTGTTCAGAAAGATTGATGCATTGGTAGAAAGACCATCATGAAGGAGGAATATGGAATAGTTGTTATCTTTGGTGACCCAGCAGAGTACAGCACTCGGCCTACACCTAAGATAAAGAGGCAAATGTTCCCAAAGAGGAGACGCAACACCCCTGCAAATATTCTTAATGTGTTTAATTCAATAAAGATCCTTTGCACAGAGTGATTTAAAAGCAATGGTAGCAGCCTGTGAAGGATGTTGCTTAAGATGCTGCAAGACTTTCCATTGTTCTAAATGGCTGCTGCACCATGGTACCAACCACCAGTGGAGGGAGACTGCAGAAAGAGTATAGCAGCTCCTGTAGTAATGGCGACCACAATGGTCACGGGGTTGTTGTGACGTAAACGCGGCGCAACCCGCGGATTGGCCCGTGAACAACACAATGGGAGAGGACAGACACGACCAACGAAGGATCCTACAACACAACAAGAACAGACAACAGAGTCATAAACCAAACAAGACAACCAAGTCCACTCGTAAAGAAAACACGAAAGTCAACACGCTGTCTAATGCGAGGCGATATGTCCTGAGACGCACGTGAGGTTAGACTGGCAAGCTGAGCGACAGGCAGGCGCTTAAGTACTCAATTGGGGACGCCGCTATTGGCCGCTGCAACCACATGTTCCACTGTGGCGCCCTCACTCTAAATGCGGGCCAGGAGGCACGCGCCGCCACAGCTTACGGCACTATGGTACAGAGACCTCTTAGGGCCTTCAACGTCATGACATCTGGCGGGGATTCAAATTCCGCGGCGCGTGGTACCAGAGCTCCAGTGCATATGGTCGTGTAGGATAGGTCTCCTACAACCTTGCTGATCTGTAGATTGCAGATAAAGCTGATGGCAGACATATACAATGGCCAGTTCTCTCTTCAGAGTGCCTAATATAACACAGTTAGCCGCTCCAAGCAGAGGATGTGCTTTGTTGCTGTTGCAAAATTTTCATAATTCTGACTGATATAAACCAACGGTGCAGTGTTCATCTTTGCATGACAGTGTAGATATTGCCACAGAATCAACTAAGTAAAAAATCCATACAATTTACACATACATTTATGTGTAAAAGTTGACTTCCAAATTATCTTGGGTATGAGACTGCACGCGCCATATTCCTGTGCCAATTCAAAATTCCAATATTTTACTGTGTGCATCGGTTTTACATCATCTTTTACTGGTTGTGTGACTTCTCATTTGTATTGAGATATACTGTTGAATTTAAAACATTTGTGAGTGCCACTACAAATTCATACTATTATCATCAATTGTAGGCCTAAACTAACCTATCCTCATTTAAAAGCCATTGTTCTCTAATTTCATTGTACAATTATGTGAGGAACAGGTTTATTTTTGAAAATTTTTGGCTGTTTACAAAAGTATGTTTTTGAAAATTTTTAGATGTTTACAAAAGTATATTTTTGAAAATTTTTGTAACTTGTGACTTGTTTCATAGAAAATCAATGTTTATGCTTTCCTGTTACTGTCAAAGAATAACTCACCCCTAATTTCAGTATATATCAACATGAAAAAAAGAATTCTGAGATTTTTTTGGAAGTCACCTTTGTCATTAGCATGAACTATTTCAGAGTAAATTGGCATTTGTGGTTTAATTACAGTACACATTTTATAACAAACATATTGTGTTACACTTAGCTTTCTTTTTAAAGACGACTCTATATTATCTAAATTTGTCGTAAGTCAACTATTTTCAAATTTGTTAGTGACTATAACCTCATAAAGTTAGGAAACCGGTAATTTTTCTTGCAGGTTATTCTATTGCCTTCACAGAAATCTCCTTTCATCTACTAATTGCTTCAGTTCTTAAAGGGAATTAGTAATATTCTTAGCCAAGCAGATTAAAAAATAATTAGCAGGTTTAATTTAAAGTTATTGTTTACTGTCCTGTAAAACACTGCACCAGCCACAATGCAACCCCACTGTAAATGCTGTTCTCAAACACGGGATGAGGTAGTTGATATTTGTAAGCAACTGGAAACTGCCCTGATTACTGCCAAACGACCGGCAGGTGCTTTGAATTGTATTTAGGGAGAGCTCTGGAGGGTTGTGTACCAGAGTTATCAAAGGTAGCTCAAGTACTATCCTCTCCCGTGAATCCTGTCTCCTCCACAGGAAGTACAGGATCTGCTACTACCTGTCCACTTGACAACAACTGGCCTGTCAGTGGTAAGTATGGGAATCCTGCACAGGATAGACAGAAACTGTGATGGATTTGAGATGTTCCCGTAAGCAACAGGTGTTAGGTTCTGTCTTCCACTGAAAATTAGCCAGTGGGACTTTCTTCGCCTGTTTGCAAACCCTCTTTGTCCTGTGTCAAGAGAAGGCAAATGCAAAAGGGCAGGCGTCTATTACTCATCAGCAGTTCAAATGTATGACGAGTAGTGGACTCCCTTACAGAAATGGCAGCAGGCCAGAGGAAGGAATATCAGGTACATTTAGTGTGTATTTCCGGGGGCCTCATTCAACAAGTTGAAGAGGCTATTGTGGCAGCCATGAAGGGAACAGGACGCAACCAACTGCAGATTTTGGTGCATGTCGTAACATTATCACTGGTGGACATAAAGTTGTGACTGGAACCTTCTATCAAGCACCAGACTTACCTCCTGATACAACCGAAAACTTCAGAGAAAATCCTGTTCCCCAGTCATACTGCAATCAATAGTGGAGACTACTTAAAAAAGTTAGTTTGGAACCCCATTAATGACAAAAATGCATTAGCTCTAATAGCAACAAACAGACCTGACCTCTTTGAGAATGTCCACATTGAAACTGAAATCAGTGACCGTGAGACAGTTGTGGCAATGATGATTATCAAAATGCAAAGGGCAGCTAAAACAAGTAGAAGGATATATAATGTTCAACAAACTAGATTTAAAAAAAAGCAGAGGTGGAATCATATCTCAATGAAGAACCTGAAACTTTCACAGCATTGCAGGAGCATTAAAGGAACTATGGATTACATTTAGAAGAATAGTTGAGCATGCACTGAATAGATACATACCCAGTAGAACAGTTCATAATGGGAGGAATCCTCCATGGAATATAGTCACTGTAAAGAAACTTCTAAAGAGAGACTACTGCATAACAGGTATATAAAAAAGCATAGGATTATAGACAGAGAGATGCTGAATGAACTGCATTTGGATGTCAAGGTATCAATGTTTGAGGCCTTCAATGAGTACCACAGTAGAATACTGACAAATGATCTTTCACGAAAGCCAAAGAAATTCTGGTCATATGAAAAGGCTGTTAATGGCATCACGGTTGGTGTCCAGTCACTGGCAAATGAGAAAGAACTCAAATTGAGGGTAGGAAAGCAAACACAGAAATCCGTAACTCCATTTCCAAATATTCATTTACAAAGGAAAACCCAGGTGAGCTGCCCCAGTTTAATCCTCGCACCACTGAAAAGGTGAATGAAATAAATGTTATAGTTTTACTGGCATTGAGAAACAGTTGAAATCATTAAAACTGAACAGAGATCCGGTGAAATCCCTATCAGAGTTGGTATGACTACCAACCAGCTATCTACCAGTATAAATGGCCACTGCCAAAGTGTGGCCAACAGCAAAGTAGACTGCCTTGTGGCACAACATGCAACTGAACATAACACTCTTGATTTCAATGGCTGCTTCACTACCCAAGCCATCTGGATCCTTCCCTCCACCACCAGCTTTTCTGAACAGTGCAGATGGGAATTATCCTTACAACACATTCTCCACTCCCACAGTTACCCTGGCCTCAACCTACGGTTAACATACTGTTCCCACACCCTCCACCCAACAGTTTCCACCGCCTCTGTCCTATCATCTCCTCCCCATTCTCGTCTCCCACCCTGTTTATTTGCTGCCCTCTGCCAACACATTTGCCCATCTTTCCCCACTCCTGTCCTTTTTCGTTCCTTTTTCCCACCTTTCTGCCCCACAACCTCCTGACGCTGTGCCTGTCGGCAGTCTACTCTCTACACACTCAACCAGACAGTGTTTGTCTCTCTCCCCACCAGTATGCTATTATTCCTTCCCCTTCTCCACCCCTCCAGATCGCTGCTTGCATCTCTTGAGATGTTGCATTCTGGCCCGAGATGCTGGAGCTGGCAGTTGTGTGTGTGTCCATGAGGTGTGCTTGTGCTTTTGTGTGTGTGTGTCCTCTTTACTATCAAGGGCTGTGGCCAAAAGCTATAAGCGAGTGTCTTTTAATCATGCCTGTCTCCAACTTGACATAACGTCTTTATGGTATCTATCTTTTCCTATATTTTGATGTTCCTGCCTGCAGTTTCCAGTGTTTAATTTTTGCTGAACTGCTTTCTTCCCTCCTGCAACCCTGTGATGTTTTCCTGTGTTATTCTTCTCTACAGCACTACTCTTCCCAATGTCCATTCTTTCTCTTCTTTCCTGTGCTTATTCACTGCCTTCCAGCTTGCATCTGCTTCCGAGCCACACTGTATCAATGACCGTCCGCGCACCCCTCAGACTTTGAGACCATGTGGATTGTTGATGCAGCATCTAATGCCCCAGATTCTCTCCTTTGACAGTTAATTACATTTATTTCTATTGATACCACTTCATCGCTCTGCCTGATGGACTTTAAAATTTTGTTTTCCACACCTACCCAGGCTACATGAACTTTTGATCCACAACCTAACCCAACCCCCCTCTTTGCTTATCGCAACATACACATACACATACCAAATATCATTGTTTCTTTTCACCCATGTTTCTGTACATTTTTAACGTGTGCATGTAGTTTTGCTTGATTTCAAGTATTTTTGTGCATCTTTAAATATTTGAGTGCAATTTTATGTATCTGTAAATATTTTTGCATATCTGTGCATGTTTCTGCATGTCTATACGTATTTTTTAAATATCTTTACATGTCTTTTCGTTTTCCAATTCCTCTCACAACCATCTACATTATTTTTCCCATTTCTGAGTCATTCCCATTTCCTTTGTACCATTCCTGCCACAATGGACCCTTGCCTCATCTTTTTGCACAAGTTCAGTAAAGTATTACTTTCCCTGGCTAAAACCCAGTCCCACATCCTGTTTCTCAAATGCTGCCTAAACCATGGAATCCCCCCACCCAAACAGTTTAACTGTAAAGATTCCTTGCTCTGGATACCACCCTTCCTTTCCCAATGACCTACAACCGTTATGATTCCGCCAATCTCTGGCCCTCACAAAGCTGGTACTGCAAAAACACGTCTCCATGGCACAGGAAACCAAGAAACATTTCTGCAGTATACTACTACTCTGCAATCCCTACTCCATCACATCTCTGAAATTGAATCCCTTGCTCTCCGGCACCTGGAGGAGCAATCCAGACACTGCCTCCACAAATTATCCAACCTACTGAAATCCTACTGCTGCCTTGGACACCACTATTCAAAGCCCTATCGTATCCACAGAGTTCCTCCTCATCCATCCCTCATAGCAGCTAAACCCTGTCTAGCCGACCTTTTCAACTTGCCACATCCCCCAAAACTCCCTACCAACCCTCCACCAAATCCAGAGCCAAAACATTCCGGTAACACTGTCGTTAGCACTTCCACCAAAACCATCAGCTCCATAGAGGTTTCAGTCCTATCCAAAGGCCTAACCTTTAGCCCTACACCACAATTTAAACATGCTGGATTTGTCAAAGATCTACTCTCCTTCTCCCGATACCTGCAATGGAAGCACTTTTTGCCGCCAATCCCTCCAACCAAAACCACTGAACCCTGCCTCCTCCAGTTCATACCACCATCCAACTGTGATCCTCCTCCCCGCACCCCCACCTAACCACCCGCTGGTCACCTTCCAGGAATTCATTACCTCCAACTTAGCCTCACCATCCTTCCCCAGAACACTAACCTTTCAGTAGAAGAAGGAACAGCCACACACAACCTCAAAACAAATCCTGACCTAATTACCCTACCGGCAGACAAAGGTTCCACCACTGTTGTTATGAAAGACAGTGACTGGTTACCCGGGAATGGCGTATCTGCAATGTCCAAAACTCCATTGCTCAGTATGGTCAGGATCTCACCAAGGCCTTCATAGATAGGCACTATCCCCCAGACTTAGTCCGCTAACAGATCTCCTGTGCCATTTCCCCTCACAACTCCAATCCTCACCCTCATAAACCAGCCACATAACAGTGTTCCCTTTGTCACCCAGTATCACCCTGGACTGGAACAACTGAATTGCATCATTCGCCATGGCTTTGATTACCTATCATCGTGCCCTGAAATGTGGGACATCCTACCCCAGATACTTCCCAGCCCATCCAACATCCACAACATGCCTATGCCACTCCAGATACCAACCCCTTGCCACAAGGATCATACCCCTGCAGAAGACCCAGGTGCAAAACCTACCCAATCCACCCAACCCACCACTTCCTATTCCAGTCTTGTCACAGGTTTATCCTACCCCATCAGGGGCCAGGCCACCTGCGAAAGCAGCCAACTCTGCTGCAATCATTACACAGCTTTTTATATTGTTATGACTGCCTACCAGCTGCCTGCCAGGATGAATGGCCACTGCCAAACTCTGGCCAAGAGCAAAGTAGACAACCCTGTGGCACAACACACAGCTGAACATAACACAATTGATTTCAATGACTGCTTCACTATCCAAGCCACCTGGATCCTTCCCTCCACCACCAGCTTTCCTGAACTGTGCAGGTGGGAGTTACCCTTACAACACATTCTCCACTCCCGTAATTATCACAGCCTCAACCTACGGTAGCATGCCGTTCCCACACCCTCCACCCAACAGTTTCCACCCCCTCTGTCCTATCATCTCCTCCACATTCTCATCTCTTACCCTGTTTATTTGCAGCCCTCTGCCAACCCACCTGCTCATCCTTCCCCACTCCTGTCCTTTTTTGCTCCTTTTTCCAGCACCTCCCTGCCCCACAACCCCCGACACTGTGCCTGTTGGCAGTCTAGTCCCTGCATACTCAACTAGATAGCATTGGCTCTCTCCCCAACTGTACATTACTGTTCTTTCCCCTTTCTCTTCCCCTTCCCCAACCCCTCCAGATTGCTGTTTGCATCCCGGGTGATGCTGAAGTTGGTGGTCGTGTGTGTGTGTGTGTGTGTGTGTGTGTGTGTGTGTGTGTGTGTGTGTCCTCTTTAATGATAAAGGCTGTGGCCAAAAGCTATATGTGAGTGTCTTAATTGTGTATGTCGGCAACTTGGCATGTCATCTTTATGGTAAGTAGCAATCTATCTTTTCCTCACACTGTTGATATTCCTGCCTGCAGTTTCCATTCTTTGAATTTGCATTTAAGTTAGCCCCTCTGTGCCAACCAGTATGGAGTCCGAAAACATCGGTCTTGTGAAACCCAACATGTACTTTTCTTACATGACATACTAAAAGCTTTGGACCAAGGCAGTCAAGCAACATTCAGAATTTCTTGATTTCCAAAAAGCATTTGACTCAGTATCCATCTACGCTTATTATCAGAAGTATGACCATATGGGGTATCAAGTGAAATTTTGTGGTAGGGAGGATGTAGCATGTTATCTTGGATGGAAAGTCATCAACAGATGTAGAATAACTTTGTGTGTGCTCCATGGAAGTGAGTTGGCACCCCTACTGTTCATGTTGTATTTTAACAATCTTGCAGAAAATATTAACTTGAGATTTTTTGCAGATGATGCAGCTACCTACAATGAACGACAATCTGAAAGAAGCTGCATAAATATTCAGAAACAACTTGATAATATTTCAAAGTGGAGGAAAGATTGGCAACTTGCTTTAAATGTTCAGAAATGTGAAAGTGTGCACTTCACAAAATGAAAAACTGGGTTATCCTGTGACTTCAATATCAATGAGTCGAACTTGGAATTGGAGAACTCGTACAATTACCTGAGTGTAACACTTTCTAGGGATATGAAATAGAATAATCACATAGACTCAGTTGTGGGTGAAGCAGGTGTAGACTGCAGTTTATTGCTAGAACAGAAGAGAAATGTAATCAGTCTACAAACAAGATTGCTTACAAATCACTCGAGCAACCCATCCTAGAATATGGCTCAAGTGTGTACCAAACAAGGGATATTGAATGTACACAGAGGAGGGCAGCATGAATGGTCAGATGTTTCTTTGATCTGCAGGAGGCTATCATGGAGATCTTGAAAGGGCTGAACTGGCAGACTCCAAGACACACTTAAACTACCTACATCTACACTCAAACCAGGCATAGGTTAAGTCCCATTGTATCAGTAATTAGATTTTCTTCCCCTTCCATTCACATGTAGAGCACTGGAAGAATGATAGTCTGAGTGCCTATATGTGTGCAGTAATTATTCTAATCTTGTCCTCCAGATCCCTCTATGAAAGTGATATGTATGGCTTTGTAGTATATTCCTACAGTCATCATTAAAGTTGGTTCTTGAAAATTTATTAATGACTTTCTCAGGGTAGTTTATGTCTATCTTCATAAGTCGTCCTTCAGTATCTTTGTTGCACTCTCCCATGAATCAAACAAACCTGTGACCATTTGTGCCTCCCTTCTCTGTATATGTTCAATATACCTTGTTGTTCATATATGGTACAGGTCCCACACACTTGAGGAACATTTGAGGACCAGTTGCACACATGATTTGTAAGCAATCTCCTTTGTAGACTGATTTCACTTTCCCAGTATTCTACCGCTAAACTGAAGTCTGTCATTTGCTTTACCCACTACTGAGCCTATGTGATCATTCCATTTCATATACCTACCAAATGTTAAACACAGGTATTTGCATGAGTTGGCCAATTCCAAAAGTGACTCATTGATATTACAGTCACAGGATACTACATTTATTCATTTCGTGACGTGCACACTTTCACATTTCTGAACATTTAAAGTAAGTTGCCAGTCTTTGCACCACTTTGAAATCTTATCAAGATGTGAGTGAAAATTTATTCAGCTTCTATCAGGCAGTACTTCATTACAGATAACGGTGTCATCTACAAAAAGTCCGAGGTTACTATTAATATTGTCTGCACGATCATTGATAAACAACATCAACAGCAAGAGTTCCAACACACTTCCCTGGGGTACACATTAAGTTACTTCTACACCTGACAATGACTCTCCATCCACGATGCTGCATCCTCCCTACCAAAAAATCCTCACTCCAGTCATAACATTCACTTCATACACCATATGAACATACTTTTGACAATAAGTGTAGGTGTAATACTGAGTCAGATGCTTTTCAGCAATCAAGAAATACTGTATCTACCCAAATGCCTTGATCCACAGCTTTCACTCTGTTACGCAAGGAAACTGCAAGTTGGGTTTCACGTGATCAACGTTTTCAGAATCCATGCTGGTTGACATGGAGGACGACATCATTCTGTTCAAGATACCTCAGCTCTAGCTCGTGAAAGAACAAGTATGAAAGCTAGGAAGTTTTCCTTCATCCGTGTATGCACACTGACAACTCAATGCTTCTGCTTGTCTGTGAGTAGTCTCCTTTAATCCTAAAATATTTTTTGTATTTAGTTATTTATTGGCTTCACTGTGACATGTTTCTCAATTTAGTGTTTATCCATATCCAGACGGTGAAATAATAAGCCAGCTCCTGTCTGTTACATTCTGGAGTGAGCCCAACACAAAATGGATTTTGGCTTAAGAAACAGTTTTGTGCCTGCTTCCGCCTCCAAGTCAGCCGCTAACAAATGAGTCCTCTTACAAACCCAGTCCCCCAGATTATCTACGAACAGTCATTTCGGGGTGGAATAAATGGATAGATGGGATAGGTTTTATGACTGTGGTCATTAGAATACATATGATGCTGAAAATAATATGATAAACCTGAAGGCAAACCTAACTTCCTCTTTTAAAGAAATGATTCCAGTATGATTTTAAGCAGAAAGTAAAAGTTTGGTACCTCTTTTGAAATTTCCAGATGTTTACTTGCAAAGTAAAGCGCCTTTTCATGGTTACCCATTGCAGAGTGCGCATTACCCAGACTCCAACATGCTCGTCCTGTTTGTCAACAGAAAATTCCAGGTTGTATTAATTTTTAAATAAAACTGACAAAGGCAAAACAATTCCAACTCATCAAAGTCCAGAAAGGAAGTGTGGAATGTAAAACCATTTTATAAAGATATGTACTCACCTTCTCCAACTCTATCCATCAGCTGCTGTGCAATGATTAAATGGCGTAGATGATATTCAATAGCAGTCGGATAATCTCGAAGTAAGGTATAAGTATTACCCAAACTATAACATGCTTGAGCTTCAACAGCTCGGTCTCCCAATTCTTGTGCTAGCACTAATGTTCTCCTATAAAATAAACAAAACAAATGTTAATTTTAGTGCAACGCCATATACAAAGTGTGTCCAGTTTCTGTTAGGAATATGTTCATAAAAAAGACAAGACATTAATTACTTTTCACAGTAATAAAAAATAGTGCCATTCTCAATGAAGGATCTGTAATTGATTTTAAAATTGTCATTGTAGTCCATTAGTGGAACTATAAGGGAACAAAATGTCAAAGTTTTTGTAATACAACTGAAATGTAACAATCCTGATAATATGTCAGTTTTAATAGAAACAGTTGCTTAACTAGTGCATTATGTGACAGAAGATAAATTAAGATGAGTGAGCAAAAATTGCTAGTTAATCATTCATTTAAATTATGTCCATTTTATTTATTTGACTTTTATTCATACATTGTCTGTGACAGAAACACCACAGCAAGCAAAATGCAGCAGCTCACAGGTTTTTTGTGTTATGTCACCACAAACCACAGCTCCACTAATCACCAGACAGTGCAAAGCAGAGGTTGACTGTCACACTCAAGAAATAAACAATGGCAATAGGAATATTTGTAAGCACACAGATTGACAATTTTAATACGATGGTCAGTGTAACACAAAACTGAAATGCGTACATTGTGTTCCGAGTTTTACTGATGCTGATATTTTATGGATTAACAATAAATATGCACTTCCCTGACAATGGTGGTGTTGAAGACCGAGTTGAGATTATGATAACAGACAGTAAGGATTAACTGAGTTTAATCAATATACTATCATCAAAGAAAGTAAGTTCCTTGCGGCAGAATTCTGAACAGAGATAATTGAGAAATATCTTTAAGCCCAATATACACGGAGCAGAACAGGCAATGAGAATAACGGAATATATATATATATATATATATATATATATATATATATATATATATATATAAAGAAAGATGATGAGACTTACCAAACAAAAGCGCTGGCAGGTCGATAGACACACAAACAAACACAAATATACACACAAAATTCAAGCTTTCGCAACAAACTGTTGCCTCATCAGGAAAGAGGGAAGGAGAGGGAAAGACGAAAGGATGTGGGTTTTAAGGGAGAGGGTAAGGAGTCATTCCAATCCCGGGAGCGGAAAGACTTACCTTAGGGGGAAAAAAGGACAGGTATACACTCGCACACACACACATATCCATCCACACATACAGACACAAGCAGACATATTTAAAGTCTTTAAATATGTCTGCTT
This sequence comes from Schistocerca nitens, assembly GCF_023898315.1. Lineage (NCBI taxonomy): Eukaryota > Metazoa > Arthropoda > Insecta > Orthoptera > Acrididae > Schistocerca > Schistocerca nitens. The sequence continues at coordinate 486,929,859 of NC_064614.1, read as the reverse complement.
GTGTCTGTATGTGTGGATGGATATGTGTGTGTGTGCGAGTGTATACCTGTCCTTTTTTCCCCCTAAGGTAAGTCTTTCCGCTCCCGGGATTGGAATGACTCCTTACCCTCTCCCTTAAAACCCACATCCTTTCGTCTTTCCCTCTCCTTCCCTCTTTCCTGATGAGGCAACAGTTTGTTGCGAAAGCTTGAATTTTGTGTGTATATTTGTGTTTGTTTGTGTGTCTATCAACCTGCCAGCGCTTTTGTTTGGTAAGTCTCATCATCTTTCTTTTTAGATATATTTTTTCCACGTGGAATGTTTCCCTCTGTTATATATATATATATATATATATCCAAAAACAAAGATGATGTGACTTACCGAATGAAAGCTCTGGCAGGTCGATAGACACACAAACAAACACACAAAATTCAAGCTTTCGCAACAAACTGTTGCCTCATCAGGAAAGAGGGGAAGGAGAGGGAAAGACGAAAGGATGTGGGTTTTAAGGGAGAGGGTAAGGAGTCATTCCAATCCCGGAAGCGGAAAGACTTACCTTAGGGGGAAAAAAGGACAGGTATACACTCGCGCACACACACACATATCCATCCACACAGACATAAGCAGACATATACAGAGGCAAAGAGTTTTCTGTATATGTCTGCTTGTGTCTGTATATGTGTGGATGGATATGTGTGTGTGTGCGAGTGTATACCCGTCCTTTTTTCCCCCTAAGGTAAGTCTTTCCGCTCCCGGGATTGGAATGACTCCTTACCCTCTCCCTTAAAACCCACACCCTTTCGTCTTTCCCTATATATATATATATATATATATATATATATATATATATATATATATATATATATATATATATATATAACAATTCCACGTGGGAAAAAATATATCTAAAAACAAAGATGATGTGACTTACCAAACGAAAGTGCTGGCACGTTGATAGACACACAAACATGCACACAAAATTCTAGCTTTCGCAACCAACGGTATATATATAGTGTGAACATCTTACACTACAGTGACTAAGGAGCGTCATGAATCGGTACACAAATGAATAATGCAAAGTACTACCTGTGACTTTATCTGCAGACCCAATTCCACACAGTTTTTTAACTCTCTCTGAGAGACATGGCTGAATAGTATTAATTTTTTGTGTTTTGGACACGTAACTTTATGGAGACCACTGGTGATCAGCACCAAGAAAATAGTTTCACGCACGCTGGGCATACGTTGCTGTGGGATCTACTGTCCCACAATTGCATTGCCTTCATGTCAAATAATAGGAGCGTACATTCTATATGTGACAAAGCAAGCAACTATGCAATTCAGGAGCCATTTGCAAGCCAGCTGTGGACTGAAATCCACAGCATCAGGAGATATGTAAATTTGCATCACTTGAACACAAATTTTTTTTACGTGAAATACCAACTTGTGTACTTAAAATTGTATTTAGCTGTAACTTGAGAAATGCACCAGAAAAATGATATGTTAATATTTTTTTATATACCTCATTCCCTGAGGGAAAAAATTATGTGGCTGTGTATATGACTAGCATTTAAAAGCTAAAATGTATTAGTTAATTGCAACTGAACTGTTCAAGACGACATAACAATTACTTTATATCTTAACAGTTAACTGATGAGTCTTGTAAAACAGACCACACGTGGCCACAGGTAAAGCTTGTAATACAATTTGAAAGAAGATAATGGAGCATGTGCCATATAGAGCATATTTTAATACTGAACTTACTTGTAATGTTCTGCTGCAGCTTCAAATTCACCAAGAAATATGTGAGAATTACCTAAATTGCTATTGGCTCTCCTTTCCGCAGCCTTATCACCAAATTCTCTCGCAATTTTCAATCTCTGGTGGAAAGAAATGGCTACTTACAAAACAGTTTCTGAATTGTAACACTAGTGAATATCTAGAAATTTAGCAGTCTATGTACACACACCAAAAAATGTTTTGCATCACCTCTGTTCCTAGAAATCCTGAAGATAGATGTTGACTGTGGCTATTGTATCACACACACAATCCCTTTGACTGTTCAGAGAAGTCACTAAACCCGACCAAATATGTAAAGAACCATGCATGAGCAGCGCCTATTAGATGGACGGGGTCCGACAGCTGATCACATCCAGTCACTGCACGAGGAAAGAGCTACACAGCTCGTGTTGTCTGTAGTTCAACCATGCCTAGATGGTCAATACTGCAGTTTGATCGTGTCTGCATTGTTACTTTGTGCCAGGAAGGGCTCTCAACAAAGGAATTGTCCAGGCATCTTGGAGTGAACCAAAGTGGTGTTGTTCAGACATGGAGGAGATACAGAGAGACAGGAACTGTCGATGACATGCCTCCCTCAGGCTGCCCAAGGGCTACTACTGCAGTGGATGATCGCTGCCTACAGATTATGGCTCGGAGGAATCCTGACAGCAATGCCACCATGTTGAATAATGCTTTTCATGCAGCCACAGGACGTTGTATAACGACTCAAACTGTGTGCATTAGGCTGCGTGATGCGCAAATTCATGCCCGAGGTCCATGGTGATGTCCATCTTTGCAACCTCGACACCATCCAGCTCAGTACAGATGGACCCAACAACATGCCAAATGGACCACTCAGGATTGGCATCATGTTCTCTTCACCATTGAGTGTCGCATATGCCTTCAACCAGACAATCATCGGAGAAGTGTTTGGAGGCAACCTGGACAGGCTGAACACCTTAGACACACTGTACAGCAAGAGCAGCAAGGTGGAGGTTCCCTGCTGTTTTGGGGTGGCATTATGTGGAGCCAACGTACGCCACTGATGTTCATGGAAGGCGCCGTAATGGTTGTACAATACGTGAATGCCATCCTCCGACGGATAGTGCAACCATATTGGTAGCATATTCGCGAGGCATTCGTCTTCATGGAAGACAATTCGTGCCCCCATCATGCACATCTCATGAATGACTTCCTTCAGGATAATGACACTGCTCGACTAGAGTGGTCAGCAAGTTCTCCAGACATGAACCCTATCGAACATGCCTGGGACAGACTGAAAAGGGCTGTTTATGGATGACGTGACCCACCAACCACTCTAAGGGATCTACGCCAAATCGCCATTGAGGAATGGTACAATTTGGACCAACAGTGCCTTGATGAACTTGTGGATAGTATGCAATGATGAATACAGGCATGCATCAATGCAAGAGGACGTGCTACTGGGTATTAGAGGTACTGGTGTGTGCAGCAATCTGGACCACCGCCTCTGAAGGTCTTGCAGTATGGTGGTACAAAATGCAATGTGTGGTTTTCATGAGCAATGAAGAAGGTGGAATTGATGTTTATGTTGATCTCTATTTCAATTTTCTGTTCAGGTTCCTGAACTCTCGGAACCAAGGTGATGCAAAACTTTTTTTGATGTGTGTACATACAGAATGGCATTCAATGACACTGTTGCCCAGAGTGAGGTACATGTCCTCGAAATTAGTTTTTATATAAATAACATTTTCTACAACAATATATACTGTAAATACTTTATCTTACATGAGTAACAATAATTTTAGACATACACCAATACGCAGTCTGTTAATAAAGTACATGCTTAAATGGAATCTGTAAGTTGCGAGGAGGAGGTTAAAATACTACTCTGGCCATTCCCCAGTGTTTCAGCACTGTTGATTGTTGTGCAAAGCTCAGAGCAGTTGCAAAATGCCTCTCATTTGTATTCGATGGGTTAGGCTTTAAGTTTATTGTAAGTTATTCCTACATAATGTTAGCAGTATTGCAATGAATTTCAGTCAATGATGAGAAGAAATAACATTATACCATTTAGCATACAGTATTTTCTAGCTGATGCGAGAGTTTGAGATTGGCTTTTGAGCATAAAGTATCTGCACTGTTACACTTGAAGCTTCGTCATTAGTTTAAGAATCTATAATGTTCTGTTTCCAAACAACACCCTAAGTAAATATGAACCAAGTGTTGAATAAAGCAAGAAGTTGTAAGCCAAGATAAGATTGCTTACAAGCTCCAAGGGACAAAAATAAATAAATAAATAAATAAATAAATAAATAAAAGGAGTGCACAAAAATGAAACAGTTTGTGTTTATACATGCAATATTACTGAGTATATGTTGCACTGTTGTAACACAAACAGTAAACAATGATTAGTGTAATGCCACATATGGATGGTAATTACATCAACACGCTTATTGTAGCACAGTTGTTTAGCATGCCCTGTGGCACCTACTGCCAGTAATAATGCAGCTTCTGTTATCAGTGACATGCTGTACGCAGCACATACTTCCTTTTTGATAATGCAGGTTCACAAACTTGTGTAGTTTCACTGTATGATATTATTGTTTATTGTATAACAAACAAAGAAAAGCTTCGTGGTTTATGAAGATATCACGGCTCAAGTCCTGCTTTACAAAAAGAATGCAAAAAGTTGTACTTCTTAATTCGTCAAAATTACTGTTTCCAGTGACCTTTTCTAAGCAGCACATAGTCATGTGCTTTTATTTTTTAACACAGACTCACAAATGTATGTGGTAGCGAACTGCCAGTTTGTCATATGTTCCCATATTTACTTCCTAACAGAATGGAAATAGTTCTTACCTCCTCATGATAGTGTATGGCTTTCTGGAAATCACCAAGTAAGTAATAGGTATTCCCAAGATTTCCACATGCACGACCCTGAGCTGCTGTTTCATTCAGTTCTCTCATCAACTGCAAGTTTTCCCTATAAAAACCAATGCAATACGTCATAGTGTTGTTAAACATTCAACAGTGGTGCATATGGAAGTATGTTTACTCACTCATAGTACTTCACAGCTTCCTGGAGACATGATCTAACATCTTCTGGAAATTCCCCTGGATCTTGCTGCCCTACTCGCCCAATGTGTTTTCCTTTTGCATGATATACATTACCAAGATTGTAAAGTGCTCGTCCTTCACTTAACTTAAACAAGACAAAAGAGCTTATAAATGGAGAAGGGATTTGAAATTTGCTGATATTTATAATAAAAAATTAATATATTTTTTACCTTATCACCAAGTTCCCGAGATATTTCTAAATGTCGCTTGCAGCATATCATAGCCTCATCAAATTTCCCCATAACTTTCAATGTGTTTCCCAGGTTTCCACTTGATTTTGCTTCTCCTAATTTATCTCCCATGGTGCTGTGAAGAAAGCATACTGATGGAAATCATTCACAGAATTATTGTTTCCAGTAATTCTTTTCTAAGCAGCATATAGTCATTTGCTTGCACTCTCTCTCTCTTTCTCTCTCTCTCTCCTTTTTTTTCACAGATCATAAATCCACGTACTTCCACTATGTGTATTACTGGTTATTGTATGGTAAACAAAGAAAAAGTTCATGATTTACATGGAGTATTTAGGTAGTGAACTGCCGGGTTGTGATAAGTTCCTATATTTAATTTCTAACAGAGAGTGGGAAATTTTTTTTTGGCAAGTGTGTGATGAGAGGGTGAGAGGTAATATGATTGGGGGAAAGTGGGTGGAATACGTAACTCTTTCCGATTCCTTTTAAGACTTTACGCTTAAGCAATACATTTCACAATAAACATTTTAATAAAAATAATGTAAACAAACAATAAAAATTATTAATTTGTTTATTCTATATTAGTACTGTAAATAACTATGTATACTATAAGTCATACTGTTGTTATGAAGACTGGTAATTATCAATGTGATGCTTATCTTCACCTTTTCTCCGTAGCCTACAGTAATCTATGGATTAGGTTAAGGAAATACAGCCGTAGAAATTACATTTCTTCCACTAACATTTTATCCTGGTACTTTTCAGTCAAAGATTGATTGAAGACACTGTTTACAGCATTTTCATCTAACAGTTTAAATTTTGGCCTGCATCACAATGCTCATGGCCACAGGTACCTCAAACACATCTATTGCGCAGTAAACAAGTTCACTGAGCACTTCTTCCAATAATGTTATCTATTAATTCACTCATGAGATTCAACAAAAAATTAATAATATAAAGGCAAGAGTCAGTATATTCTGTGATCTGTCCAAGGTATTTGACTGAGTAAATCACAACATTTTGACACAAAAAAATAAGGTTTTATGGAAGGTACGTGATGGCTCATGTTCTACGTAACAAAAGGATTGTAAAACATTGTACTTCATACAATGGAAAATCCAGGATGAAATGTAACAATATTAGAGAAGGAAAGTTACTACTCACCATATAGCGGGGATGATGAGTCACAATAGGCACAACAAAAAGATTCACACAATCATAGCTTTCGGCCATTAAGGCCTTTGTCAGCAATAGACACACATGCCCGCACGCACACGCACACACAACTTTCCACACACGCCTGCAGACTCGGATAACTGAAACCACACTGCAAGCAGCGCACCAGTGCACGATGGGAGCGGCGACTGGGTGGTGGGAGGCTGGGGCGGGCAGGGGGAGGGATAAGTTTGGTGGGGGTGGCGGATAGTGAAGTGCTGCAGTTTAGACAGAGGGCAGGAGAGAAGGTGGGGGGGGGGGGGGGGGGGAAGGTAGCAGAAAGGAGAGAAATAAAAAGAAATTAAAAGACTGGGTGTGGCAGTGAAATGACGGCTGTGTAGCGCTGGAATGGGAACACGCATGGGGCTGGATGGGTTAGGACAGTGACAGTCACTGTCCTCACCCATCCATTGCTTATAAGCTCATTACAGACTTCAACTATTGTATCCTCCCTTTATTTTACGCTGTTCAATTAATCATTGAAAACTAGTGTATGCCTACACTAGCGACATATGGTGAACTTGCAACACAAACACCTTGTGGCTACTGTACGGCAGCTTGTTTTGAACAGTAGTGCTACTGACAACATGACTCGTGCATATGCTGTTATTTATATATATTTGATGACGCTGATGCTGATTTTGCATTTAACACTTGACGATTCCACCTTGGCTGCAGTACATTAGGACTTTTTTTATGAAACAGGTATGCCTCTTCATACTTAAAGCGCACAAATGCATATATATGTCTGTAGTACTTTTCATTATGGTCAATTCATTGTTTTTAAGCTGTAGGCAACCTGTGAGTGTATTTATGGTTTTCCCATTTTTTGCTGCAGATCTGATGATGGTCATTATAGACCGAAACCGGTAATCTGTTAACAAAAAGTTTGTGACCATAGACGTAAATTACAGGAAATTTACAATATATTCAAGTATGTATATCAAAGGGTACCACCGCTGATTGTAAGACATGGGATAGAGGTAGCTATGTATGAGATTCAGTTTCAAATGGATGATAACTTAAAAAACATATTTGAGAAATTCTTAAACAACTCAGTTTAGCCACTTTGCACTTGGTATTACTGCAAGGCTTTGGGGGGGATGGGGGGGGGGGGAGGGAAAGAAAGAGAGAGAGAAATCGCTAAGTAAGCTAACTTTGCTTATTTTGATTCAATAGTGTCATATGGAAGTAAATTCTGAGATAACTAATTTTGAATAATGAAACTTTTTTGTGAATAAAATGATCTAGATCAATGCCATTTCGACTACTACCATCATAAGATATCTACAATTAAGATTAAGCTAATTTTATGAGTTCCTGCATGAACCATTACCTTACTGTGGTAGAGAGGCTTGCACGCCTCAACAATACAGACAGCCGTACCATGGGTGCAACCACAATGGAAGAGTATCTGTGGTGCGGCCAACATAACCTTTAGGTACTGAAAAGGGGCAGCAGCCATTTCAACAGCTGCAGGGGCAACAAACTGGATGATTGACTGTTCTTGCCTTGTAACATTAGCGAACAAGATCTTGCTATGCTGGTATTGCGCATGGCTGAAAGCAAGGGCTACAGCCGTTATTTGTTCCCCCCAAAGCCAGGCAACTCTATAGTATGGCTTAATGATGATGGCAACCTCTTAGGTGAAATATTCCGGAGGTAAAATAGTTCGCTGTTAGGATCTCCAACCAGGAGCTATTGGGGATGATGTCAGTTGGAAAACAAAACTAACATTCTATGATCAGAGTGTGAAATGTTACATCCTTTAATTGGGTAGGTAGGCTACAGAATTTAGAAAGGGAAAGAGATGGGCTGAAGTTAGATATAGTGGAAATTAGTGAAGTGCAATAACAGGAAGAATACGTCTTCTGGTCAGGTCAGTACAAGATTATCAACACAAAATCAAATAGGGCTAATACAAGAGTAGGCCTAAGATTGAGTAATAAAACAGGAATGAAGGTAAGCTACCATGAACAGTAGAGGAACACATTATCATACCCAAGATATGCACAAAACAACGCTCACTAGATTAGCAGAAGTTTATTTGCCAACTAGCTCCACAGATGATTAAAAGACTGAAAGAATGTATGATGAATTAAAGGAAATGATTCAGAGCATAAATGGAGATGAAAATTTAATTGTGATGGTTGGCTGGATTTTGGTAGTAGGAAGAGAAGAAAAAATAAGAGAACAGGGTCTGGGGGGAAGGACTGACACAGGAAACCACCTGTTTAATTTTGCACTTAGCATAATTTAATCATCATTACAACTTGGTTTAAGAATCTTGAAAGAAGACTGTATACATGGAAGAGACCTAGGAAAACTGGAAGGTTTCAGATTGATTATACAATGGCAAGACAGAGATTCCAAAACAAGATATTGAACTGTAAGATGCTTCTAGGAACAGACATGGACTCTGCAATTTACTGCTTATGAATTGCAGATTGAAACTGAAGAAATTGCAAAACGGTACGAAATTATGGAGATGGGATCTGTATAAGTTTAAAGAACCAGAGATTGTTGAGAGTTCCAATGGGAGCATTAGGCAATGGTTGGCTGAAACAGGAGAAAGGAATACAGTAGAAGATGAATGTAGAGTGCTATGTTCACTCTGAACGTAGCACCATGAAGACAGAAGATGTAAGTCTCCATGGGTACAGTGAACAATGGAAACATCCCGGCCATTACTAGCAAATGGCCAAAGGATGCTGAGAAGAGACTTTCCATTCACAATGTAAGAGGCACTAGAGACCAGGCTCATTGATAAGCAACATGACATAACAACTTGGTCCCATGCCTACGGGCTATAAAAACATTGTGCAGCAAGCAAGAGGCACATTCGCTATTTGCTATGCTTCCTGGACAGTGCCAACACATCATACAAAACTCTGATCAACTGCTATTCAACTGGACTACACCCAGAACTTTGCTACGGATTCTCTAGCACTGCTGAAGATGACCTGTAAATGGACTGTTCAATGCTTTACTGTAAGTATGTAACAGCCAAGCTGTTTCATTTACTAAGTGATAGCTTTTTCACATCAACTACGCTGACACGTCTCAATTCAGGAACTGTGCCATGCGCTCTCTTCACTGCATTAATGAATACTTTGTGTTTACTATTTATATTGGTGACTCTAACCAACCTCCTGATACTTTACATACCCAAACTACTGCAACTTGCATTAAAGACTCTTATTTCTCTCAAGAGTAATCATTAGTACATTATTAGAAGAAAGAAGTTATTTATTTGGAAGGAGTGGCACACAGCAATAAGTAGCAATCCCTTTAGGTTTTATTACTCTTGCATATCTACATTTCGGTTATTAACAGCCGTTTTCAGAACATCTCTGTTACAATCCAATAAATTCGCAGCAGTACATGTCACCAAATGATATTATTGGTGTACAAGTTAAAGTTTTCTTCTGCCTACACAACAGTAAGATCGTATGGTGACATGTCTGCCACTAGTTTATAGGATTGTAACACAAATGTACTGAGAACCGATACTTATAGCCAAAATCTAGATAATGCAAGAGTAATGAAAACTAATGGGATTGCAACTGATTGCTTTTTGCCTCTCCTTTCTTATAGACTACGGTTGCTGTGCTAATAGTTCCTTAACTTTCATATTTTTGGAATTCGTAGCAAATTCTACAAGTAAATTCAAGAGATGAAATAGTGTAGGCAGCTGAGGACCACATAGGTAAAAAAAAAAAAAAGGCCTAGCAGAAATCCCTAGAAAACAAAGGAGATATTGAATTGAATATATGAAAGGAGAAAACATAAAAGTGCACCAGAATGAAAATGGAATGTGCTGGCACACTACACTGAAGAGGGAATGCCTAAGGATACTGCTAGCAGGAGCAGACTGCAGACGGAGTGCCTAGAACCGACCGTGGAAGGGTAAAGCCAAAGATGTGCTTTGGTAGTACAGTTTCTGGAGTTTCTGCATGTTAATTTAATATTTAATAGACACAGTTCTTGTGTTTTTGACTGCATCAGAAAGTAAACCGATTTTGTGACATACTACAAGTTCAACAAGTGATATATTACACGTTCCCATTATTTAGTCTCACCTGAGTGTTTTGGTACTTCAGTTTTTGAATCTCTGTGTAGTAATCTAATTTATTAGACACAGTTCCTGCATTTTCCTCCATGTCTATAGTAGAGTTGCATAGTGCGTGTTGACTGTCCTTTGTTTGTCTGTGTAGTGTAGTTTTCCATGGTCTTCAGTGTGGATAGTGACTGACTGCTGTGTGGGGATGTTAGCAGAGTTGGTGACACTTTGTTCTCAGCTCCAGGCTGTGACGGCTTCGGTTACACAGCTTGAAGCTGCAGTGGATGGCCATCACTGTTGTGGGCCAGCCGTAGGGCTCCAACGGACATCCAGCATGGAGTCAGCCAAATGGTCCACACTGGTGGCTAGCCGAGTTACTGCTCGCACTGGGGCTGACCGTTCACCTGTAGTGGAGTGGGAGGTCACCTTGGAGTATGGCAGGCAGCAAAAGACATACCAGGTGGCCGCATGTAAGGCCTCCCCAGTTAGTCTAACAAACAGTTTCCATGTGCTGTCTGTGGCTGACTGTCCCTCAGCCAGATGCAGTCACTTGTCCTGTTTCAGAGGGAAGAATAAATTGTAGCTGGGAGCTCCAATGTCAGGTGCGCTATGGGGCTCCTTAGGGACATGGCTGCCAAGGAAGGGAAGAAAGCTAATGTGCACACTGGGTGGAGTCATTCCAGATATGGAACGGGTCCTTCCTGATGGCATGAAGAGCACAGGATGAATATTGTAACCCCCGAATTCTCCAAAAATAAACAAAAAATATACCTGTTCAAAAACGCAAATAAAAATTCACTTGCCGCCTTCCTGAGAGACAATATCCACTCTTTCCAAATTAACAATGTAATGTACACCAGATGTGGCTTAAATTCAAAGAAATAGTATCGACAGCAATTGAGAGATTTATACCAATAAATTAACAAATGATGGATCTGATCCCCATTAGTACACAAAATGGGTCAGAACACTGTTGCAGAAACAACGAAGAAAGCACGCCATATTTAAACAAACACAAAATCTCCGAGAATGGTGATCTTTTACAGAAGCTCAAAATTTAGCATGGACTTCAATGCAAGATGCTTATAATAGTTTTCACAATGAAACTTTGCCTCCAAACCTGGCAGAATATCCAAAGAGATTCTGGTCGGATGTAAAGTATGCTAGCGGCAAGATACAACCACAGCCCTTTCAACACAATAGCAATGAAAGTACTAATGAGACAGTGCTGCTGAAGCAGAGTTACTAAACACAGTCTTTCGCAATTCCTTCACTAAAGATGGTGACGTAAATATTCCAGAATTCGAATCAAGAACAGCTGCTACCATGAGTAACTTAGAAGTAGATATGCTTGGAGTAGTGAAGCAACTTAAATCATTTAATGAAAGCATGTTCTCTGTTCCAGACTGTATGCCAATTAGGTTCCTTTGTGAGTATGCTGATACAACAGCTCCATATTTAACAGTCATATACAACTGCTCACTAGACGAGAGATCCGCACCCAAAGAATGGAAAGTTCCACAGGTCACACCAATATTCAAGGAAGGTAGTAGGAGTAATCTGCTAAATTACAGGTCCATACCATTAATGTCAATATGCAGCAGGATTTTGGAACATATATTGTGTCCAAACAATTATGAATTACCTAGAAGAGAATGGTCTATTGACACACAGTCAACATGGATTACGAAAACATCATTCTTGTGAAAAACAACTAGCTCTTTACTCACAGGAGGCGTCGAGTGCTATTGATTCTGTATTTACAGATTTCCAAAAGGCTTTTGACACTGTACCACACAAGTGGTTCATAGTGAAATTGCTTGCTGTGGAATATCATCTCAGTTACGTGACCGAATTTGCAGTTTCCTGTCAGAGAGGTCACAGTACATAGTACTGATGGAAAAATCATCGAGTAAAACAGAAATGATTTCTGGCATTCCACAAAGTAGTGTTATATGCCCTCTTACCTATATAAACAGTTTAGGAGGCAATCTGAGTGGCTGTCTTCAGTTGTTTGCAGATGATGCTATTGTTTATAATCTAGTAAAGTCATCAGGAGATTACACAGAAAATGTTGTGGGGGAGCCTAACCAAAGACTGTGTTTTATTGACAGAACACTTAGAAAATGTAACAGGTCTACTAAAGAGACTGTCTACACTAAGCTCGTTCGTCCTCTTTTGGAGTACTTCTGCACAGTCCGGGATCCTTACCAGATAGGATTAATGAAGTACATCGAGAAAGTTCAAAGGAGAGCAGCACGTTTTGCATTATCCTGAAATAGGGAAGTGAATGTCATGGACATGATACAGGATTTGGGGTGGACAACATTAAAACAAAGGCATTTTTCATTGTGGCAAAACCTTTTCATCAAATTTCAATCTCCAACTTTCTCCTCCGAATGCGAAAATATTTTGTTGACACCAACCTATACAGGGAGAAACAACACTCATAATAAAATAAGGGAAATCAGAGCTCGCACAGGAAGATATAGGTGTTTGTATTTTCTACGTGCTGTTCGACATTGTAATAACAGAGAATTATTGTGAAAGTGATTTGATGAACCATGTGCCAGGCACTTAAATGTGATTTGCAGGGTATCGATGTAGATGTAGATGTAGGTGTAAGTGTAAGTACAAGACCTGTTCCATTCAATGAGTAGTCTCAGGTAGCACTTGATCACAAGAACAAGTCAGTTTGTCGAACTATTGTGAATGAACGACACTGATATCCAGCAGCATACCGACATCTCAAGATGTCAACAGACTGCCAGAAAAGTATGAAGGACTACAACTGTATGAATATCAAGAGCTCAATTGAAGAACCAGTACTAAGCAAAGAAGGGAAAGCTGAAAGGCGGAAGGGGGGGGGGGGGCCCTATATACAAGGGTTGGAACTTTAATAGCGGCAACTATTTATTTACAGCTCGTACAAAATAGGTATGTGTTTCAAAGTTTTACTGGCCTTCAAAGTAGTCACCAGCATTGTGTATAACCCGTTGCCAGTGATGTGGAAGTTGTAGGATACTCTTAGCAGTGCCAGTTGTGTTGACAGTTCCAGTGGCGCGGTCTATTGCCCGACGAATTTGTAGCAGTTCTGAAGCGAATGCAGGACCTGACCATCATCCATCATTTTGCAGGACAATGTTCAAGCACATACAGTGCAAGCTGTAACTGATTTGTTTGACTGATGGGGCTGCTAAGTGCTATACCACCTACTGCACTCCCCTGCCTTAAGTCCTCGCGATTTCAACTCGATTTCTAATCTGAAGGAAACACTTCATGGCATTCGCTTCAGAACTGCTACAAATTCGTTGGGCAATAGACCGCGCTGCTCGAACTGTCAACACAACTGGCACTGCTAAGAGTATCCTATGACTTCCACATCACTGGCAGTGGGTTATACACAATGCTGGTGACTACTCTGAAGGTCAGTAAAACTTTGAAACACGTACCTATTTTGTACGAGCTGTAAATAAATAGCTGCCACTATTAAAGTTCCAACCCTTGTAACTGAAAAAAAACTTGAGGACAATGTTATAGTATGGGAAGAGGAAGCAGGTGAAGATGAGATGGGAGATATACTGCGAGAAGAATTTCACAGGGCACTGGAAGACCTATATGTCAAAACAAGCTCCCTGGAACAGAAGGCATGCCCTCAAACTTTAATAAGTCACAATTTCAAAATATTGACATGAATTATTTGCAGGAAAATTGAAAAACTTGTAGAAACCAACCTAGAGGAAGAAAAGTTGAGTTCTGGAGAAATGTGAGAACATCTGAAGCAATGCTGGTCCGACAACTTATCCTAGAAGTTAGGTTGAAGAAAGGCCTATCTACATTAATATCATTTGTACATTTAGAGAAAGCATTTTACAATTTTGAGTGGAATATACTATTTTAAATTCTGAGAGTAGAAGAGATATAACAGAGGAAGTGAAACCTGTCTTTAGACTGAAGACCACAACAACTATTTTATGACTGCTCAACCACACTCGTTTAAATTGTCTTTTATAAATTGACTCTGTATTTTTGTAGTTTGAAGATTTACCGTCTTTTTATAAATATAAAGAGGTGAGATGATGGGCTTAGACAACTTAAGTATATGTAGGCAAAACACGTGAAATTTGCAGAATAGGGGAGAGGGAGGCATATTTTAACTGGGGGTACCTTTCAACAGTCTAAATTTCTACTTCTTCATGACTACACTGCGATTCACACTTAAGTAATTGGCACACGGTTCACAGAACCACATTAAAACTATTTTGTCACCATTCCTATCTCGAATAGCATGTGTGAAGGATGAACACCTAAGTCTTTCCACACTTCTTCTAATTCCTTTTGTTTTATGACAATGGTCATTTCTCCCTATATTGGTGGGAGTCAACAAAATACTTTCGCATTCAGAGGAGGAAACTGGTGATTGAAATTTCATGAAAAGATGTCACCGCAATGAAAAAAGCCAACATCTAATGACTGCCAACCCAACTCACATATCATGTCCATGACACTCCGTCCCCTATTTTGCAATAATAGGAGTCAAGCTGACTTTCTTGGAACTTTTTCCATGCCCTCCACCTATCCTACACAGTAAGGACCCATACGAAACAGAAATATTCCAGAAAGGCTGAACAAGCATAGTGCAGGCAGCCCCTATAGTACATTTTTTCCATCTTCTAAGGATTCTACCATTAAAACGCACGCTCTGATTCACTTTCTGCACATTTTCCATGTGATGTTTAAGTTGTTCATAACTGTTCAAATCACATCTGTGCCTTGAAAATGACCAGGTGTGCACCTGTTGAAATAATGGTTGTTTTCAAAGACTTCACCCAGCTGTATTCCCATAAGATATTTGAGCATTTCGTACACCAGGAAAAACTCAGGTTTCACAATGCTCGTAACTGTAGTCCATAGATATTTAGTTGAATCAACAATCTTTAAATTTATGTTATTTATGGTGTAATCAAAATTTAACGGATTCGTTGTAGTACTCATGTGGAGATCACACTTTTTACTGTTTAAGGTCAATTGCCACTTTTCCCACTACACAGAAATCTTGTCTAAATTATTTTGCAATTTGTTTTGATTGGATTGGACTGATGAGGATAAAGGGACCAAACTATGAGGTTGTCACCCCCTCCATATGAGCCAAGCCAGCAAGAGGCCTCAGAGATAAAGGACATAGAAGACAAATCCTGCTGAACCCAACTGCAACCAAAAATAAATAAAACCAAAGAGATAAAAGGAAGTAGATGTGAGAGAGGTGTAAGAGAATGGAGGTGGGTGAGCTGCTCTGTACAGAAAATAGCTGTATGCCCTTGGACACATTATGGAATGGGAGATGCACGCTCTGTGACCGACTGATATTTTCTCACCCTCCATTACCACAAGAAGAACAGCAATGCGACAGTTGATAAAAGTCTCGGGAAACAGACAATGATGATGAGACAGTAAATCAATGACAAATGTAAAAATACAAAAAGAATTAAAAAGGTGGGGAGGGCAGGAATCAGGCCATATCACCAAGCAAGAGTAGCCAAGGGCCCCCTGGTTCGGAGCAGTCGATGGGCTACCCCTCCAATCCCTTAGGCAGCCGACGACGCCAACATGCCCTTCCTCACAGAGAGGAGTAGAAATCACATTCATAGATACAATGTAAGACCAGATCAGCCACTTTGGCATCGTCCACTTCCACCAGAGGCAGCATGTCAGCAACTTGATGGTTTTGCCATAAGGTGGCCAGATTAGGGCATTCCAGTAAGATGTGGGCCACCATCAGAAGGGCACCACACCAACAGTGGGTTGGATCCTCACATTGTAGGATGTGGCCATGAGTTAGCCAAGCGTGGCCAATGCAAAGCAACAGAGAATAGTAGATTCCCTATGAGAAGGACAGAGGGAAGACTGCCACCGTCATGATCCCTTTTATTGCCTGCAGTTTATTGGGAGAAACCAGGGCACACCAATTCATGTTCCAAGCCTCCAACAACTGGAGGTGTGGTGTCGACTGAAGGTCCCATTCTGATACCCCCATCTCCTAAGTTGGCATCCTGATAGCCAACTTGACAAACTGGTCAGTATGTTCATTTTCTGGGACCCCATTGTGAACTGAGGTCCAAAGGCAATTGACTGTCCAGCTTGATGGAGGTCAATAGCCTGAAAACTACTCATGGAGTCACTGCCAATTAATAATGTCTCACTGGTCAAGAACAAATGTGATAGACAGCAAATTTGCAGCAAATACACTCCTGGAAATGGAAAAAGGAACACATTGACACCGGTGTGTCAGACCCACCATACTTGCTCCGGACACTGCGAGAGGGCTGTACAAGCAATGATCACACGCACGGCACAGGGGACACACCAGGAACCGCGGTGTTGGCCGTTGAATGGCGCTAGTTGCGCAGCATTTGTGCACCGCCGCCGTCAGTGTCAGCCAGTTTGCCGTGGCATACGGAGCTCCATCGCAGTCTTTAACACTGGTAGCATGCCGCGACAGCGTGGACGTGAACCGTATGTGCAGTCGACGGACTTTGAGCGAGGGCGTATAGTGGGCATGCGGGAGGCCGGGTGGACGTACCGCCGAATTGCTCAACACGTGGGGCGTGAGGTCTCCACAGTACATCGATGTTGTCGCCAGTGGTCGGCGGAAGGTGCACGTGCCCGTCGACCTGGGACCGGACCGCAGCGACGCACGGATGCACGCCAAGACCGTAGGATCCTACGCAGTGCCGTAGGGGACCGCACCGCCACTTCCCAGCAAATTAGGGACACTGTTGCTCCTGGGGTATCAGCGAGGACCATTCGCAACCGTCTCCATGAAGCTGGGCTACGGTCCCGCACACCGTTAGGCTGTCTTCCGCTCACGCCCCAACATCGTGCAGCCCGCCTCCAGTGGTGTCGCGACAGGCGTGAATGGAGGGACGAATGGAGACGTGTCATCTTCAGCGATGAGAGTCGCTTCTGCCTTGGTGCCAATGATGGTCGTATGCGTGTTTGGCGCTGTGCAGGTGAGCGCCACAATCAGGACTGCATACGACCGAGGCACACAGGGCCAACACCCGGCATCATGGTGTGGGGAGCGATCTCCTACACTGGCCGTACACCACTGGTGATCGTCGAGGGGACACTGAATAGTGCACGGTACATCCAAACCGTCATCGAACCCATCGTTCTACCATTCCTAGACCGGCAAGGGAACTTGCTGTTCCAACAGGACAATGTACGTCCGCATGTATCCCGTGCCACTCAACGTGCTCTAGAAGGTGTAAGTCAACTACCCTGGCCAGCAAGATCTCCGGATCTGTCCCCCATTGAGCATGTTTGGGACTGGATGAAGCGTTGTCTCACGCGGTCTGCACGTCCAGCACGAACGCTGGTCCAACTGAGGCGCCAGGTGGAAATGGCATGGCAAGCCGTTCCACAGGACTACATCCAGCATCTCTACGATCGTCTCCATGGGAGAATAGCAGCCTGCATTGCTGCGAAAGGTGGATATACACTGTACTAGTGCCGACATTGTGCATGCTCTGTTGCCTGTGCCTATGTGCCTGTGGTTCTGTCAGTGTGATCATGTGATGTATCTGACCCCAGGAATGTGTCAATAAAGTTTCCCCTTCCTGGGACAATGAATTCACGGTGTTCTTATTTCAATATCCAGGAGTGTACATTGCATCTGTACGGCAGGAAGTGTAGATCACTGCAACTTGCATGGGTGTATGCAAAACCAGTTTGTCCGTCAACCATACAGCCGTCAGTGTGCATCAATTCCGAACCCAGAAGTGCATCAAGGCTGTCCAGGAATAGGCAGCGAGAAACTATGAGGTCAACAGTGTCTTTCAGTCCAAACGATAGGTTGAGACAGACCCAAAAACAGGGTACACATCACGGGGGCATACGCGATGACTCCCTGAGAAGCAGCAATGGTGGAAAATTGGCACGACAGTTCAGACACACAGGGAGCAGAAAATGTGTGTTGCATTGAGCAGCAGTTTTTGGTGCCTGATTTGTATTGAGGGATTTCAACCTCTGTGAATATGCTGTTTATAGGGCTGGTCCAAAAGGCACTTGTTACAAGTCGCACCCCACAATGGTGCATCAGGTCTAGCATCCACAATGCTGTAGGCAATGTGCCGAAACATATGTCAGATGCCCATAATCATGATGGGACAGGACAGAGCTTTGTAAAGTGGCAAAAGTGTGCAGCAGTCTGTGTCCCAGTTAGTGTTACTGGGGCAGCGAAGTGTATTAAGGTGTGACCAACAAATTCACTTAAGGTGGCGAAGAAGGAGAAGCTATGTCAATTGGGCATCGAACACCAGTTCAAAAAAGGCGTGATTCTGCCACACTGAGCAACTGGTCATCATGGTACATTCTGGTTGTGGGCGGACAGTATGATGGCAAAAGAAGTGTATAAACATGTCTCAGACATGTACATTCCAAGCAAGGTTTTCAGGAGCAGTAAAACTACTACATAAAAAATAAGCGCCATTACACACTCCAGAGAAGTTAAAACTTAGCTGATAAACAAAAGCTGAACAAAGTGAAAATGCACATAAGGAGAGTAATGAAAGAACCATTAAATGATTTTGAAAATAAAATTCTCCGTCAAGTGATCTGAGTAAAAACCCTAAAATAGTTTTGGCATTAGATAAAATCGGTAAGTGGATCAACATCATCTGTTTCACTCAGTGACCATACTGGCACTGAAACGGAAAATGAAAGGCTAAAATACTGAATTTGGATTTTTGAAATTCGACCAACTGGGCAGGTATTGGCACAAATGATCACGGAATAGAAAAGCAACTACAATTGCTTCACTGTGGAAAGGAATCTGGACCAGATGAGATACTTGCAAGATTCCACAGAGGCTATGCGAAAGAACTTTCTCCCCTTTCAGCAGCAGTTTATTATAAGTCACTGGAGCAACAAAGGGTACCTAGCAAAAGGAACAAAGCACAGATTATTCCCATTTTCAAGAAGGGTCGTATGACAGATGCACATAATTAACTCATAGGCCGCTACCACTGATGTCAATTTGTTGTAGAATTACAGAATGTTTCATGCTAACATGTTAAAATGTTTTTGGAGAATGGAAATCTCCTCTATAAAAACGGATATGGATTCAGCAACAAAGATCTTGTGAAACTCAGCTCAGTCTGTTCCTCCATGACATTCACAGCACTGTAGATACAGGTGCTCAATTTGATGCCATGTTCCTTGATTTCAGGAAGGCATTTGCTGCAGTCCTGCACTGTCCTTACTGGAAAAAAATTAGCTCACCAAGTATACGACCAGATTTGTGACAGCATTCAAGGCTTCCTTGCTGATAGAACTCAATACATCACTCTTAAAGGAACAAAATTGACAGATGTAAAGAGAATTTCAGGACTACCTCAAGGAAGTGCGACAGTACTGTTACCATTTATAATGTATATAAATGATACAGTAGGAAACATTGGAAGCTCTTAAGACTGTTTGCGGATGACATGGCCGTCTATAAGAAAGAAAAATGACCTGCAGAGGATTGATGAATGGTGCAAGCTCTGGCAATTGACTCTGAGCTGAACAAACATAACATATTGTGCATACAGAGAAAATGAAATCCACAATGACACTAATGGTGACAGATGGCTGGAAACAATCACTTCCATAAAATACCAGGGAGTACCTATCCATAGCAACATCACGTGGAAAGGCCACATAAAACAATTAGTAGGAAAACAGATGCCAGGCTGAGATTCATAGGAAGAGTCTTAAGGGAATGTAATTCATCCATGAAATAAGTGGCTTAGAGGACACTTGCTCAACTATTTCTTGAGTATTATTCATGTCTGGAATCCCTAGCACACTGGATTAATAAGAGGGACAGAAAAGATCAATCTAAGAGTAGCGAATCATGGAGATGCTCAACAAACTCTCACAGTAGGGAATACAAAAGAGGCACTGTGACTCAAGGAGAGGCTTACTTTTGAAATTCTGAGAGTCCATGCTCTGGGAAGAGTTAGACAACATATTACTTCCTCCTGCATATGTCTCCTGAAATGAACTTGAGAAAATTTGAGAACACAGAGTTAATACAGAGGTTTACCAACAGTCCTCCTTTTCACGCACCATTCGCGGGTGGAACAAGGGGGGGGGGGGGGGGGGGGGGAAGGTTACCAGAGGTACTCTCCACCACACACCACCAAGTGGCTTGCGGAATATAGCTGCACACTGGTTACGAGCTTCAGATTACAACTAAACAAATTTCAGAAAGGTATGTAACTAAGAAAATGGGACCCGTGTAAGTTCAAAGAACTAGACATTGTCGAGAACTTCAAAGGGAGCATTAGCCAACAATTAGCTGAAACAAGAGACAGGAATACAATAGATGATAAATGGGTAGTTTTGAAGGATTAAATAGGATTACATGAGCAAGAAGACAATGTCCAGTAGAAATTCTAGGATAGCACTTGAAATAATGAATATAACTGACAAAGTGAGAAAATATAAAAATGCAGGAAATGAAGCATGCATAAAGGAAACACTGAACATCTCCATAGCTAAGTGATCAACGAGTCTTGACTACCACATGGAGGATCCTGGTTCAATTCTTAGTACCGACATAGATTTTTCCTTGGTGGGAGGGCTGGGAAATGGTACATTCAGTCTTGCAATCCAAACTGATGAGCTACTTGAGTGAGAAAGGTCTGAGAAGCTGACAAAGGCTGGGTGGAGCTGTCTGTTAACCACATTACCCTCCATGCCACATCTGAATAATGCCACTGACAGAGGATGACAAGGCAGCCAGTATGTACTGAATGGCCCACAGGACCAGCATGCAGAGCAGATATAAGGGAATACTAGCCAAATCATATGTAAAACAGGTGGCTACTTCAGTTCTTTGGCAAAATATTGTCACTCTAAAAAGTAATTTTCTTGCAAAACACTTTTGCAACCCACACTAGTGTAAAACCTGTACCAAACATATGTAGTGCAGAATATTTATCTTATTTAAAAAAGGGCAGCAAACAGTGACAAGCTCATTTGAGCCACAGAAACCTAATTACAAAGTTTCATAACCTGTATTAAGTGAGAAATGTAGGAATATACTATTGCCTCATCTGCACTGCTCCCACAGAGACTAAAGACCATATTAGATTAATTACTAGTACACAAACAGAGGGATTTAAGCAGTTATTCTTCCTGTGCTTGTATCAAAATGGAACGAGAAGAAAAACTAAAATATGTACTGCCACGCAGTTCAAAGGGGTTTGCAACATATGTATGCGGATATTGAAAATTTCAAAGGAGGGCAGGAGTCACTATTTATCCCTTACAGCCTCAAAGTGGGCTACACAATAAAGCAACAAGTCATAAAAATCCCTGAAAATAATAATTTCAGATAAGCGTGAAAAAAGATGCATGGTTTCGTTCATTGGTAGAATTCTATAAGACTGTAACTAATCTCAAAGTGTACTGTCAAATTCATTTTACATTACATCATGGAATACCAGTACTAATCAAGTTTTAAATGACTGCACAAGAATGTATCAATGACACTGGACTTGGAAAAGGCCAGCATTCATTAAGTACTGGACACCTGTTTAACTCACTCCAGAATGTCACATCAAAACTGACCATTTGAGGTTCGTACAACACAGAGGGTGATGTCAAATCTCACAATGATTTATTCACCTCCTAAGAATAATTTTCAATATTGAATCATGGGCTCTTCTGTACACTGATTCTTACACTAACGCAAAATTGCGGCCGTTTATTCTGTAACACGCTTTTCATGATGACATGTGCAAGTGCACTGGTGGAATTCTGTAAGATCACGTTAATGAACTGCTACATAAAAATACAGTGCAATGGAATTGTTAACCAACTTGTCATTCTACACAAACCACACTAGCTACTTACCGTGCAAGTGTCAGATCATGTTTGTGATACTGCATTGCCTTAACATAGTCTCCAAGGTAAAAATACGCATTTCCAAGTTGGCTGTAGATAGCACTTAGTGTTCTAAGGTCGTCGGTGCCTGCTTGAATTGCTGCCTGAAAGAATGCAACTCCTGCTCGACAATCTCCTGCCTTGCAAAGCCTTTCTCCTTCGAGTGCCAGTTCCAGGCACATAGTGCCTCCGTCTCCTGAGCTCTAGTAAACAAACACTCGGAGTCACTGACAGATTGTTCGTTCACTTACTGGATATTATGTACTTGTAACATTAGGTTACTAGTATAGTTACAATAACTCGAATAGTAATTTATGCTCTAAAATATAGAAATGAACAATAGTTACACTCAATACTGTATAAAATACTCACTTGATTGTCACTCGACAAGTTTTCTGCACTTGCACTCACAGACATGTTGTTTTTAAACTATAGGCCGGAAACAGTTCTCTTTAACCACGCATAAAGCGTCAGACGTTACCTTGGAATTCTAAAAGTTACAACCATGTTGCACACCAATTGTCGTCCCAAGTTCAGTAAACTATTCAATTCTCATTTTGGGCGATGTCAGTCTCTCTCTCGCCTTGAGCGATACTTCACGACCAAACACGAGATAAAAAATGGCGATGTGTCGGTGGTGTATAAGGACGAAGAGCGGAAAAGTCGTGAATATCTTAAACAGTAAGGATATTCGCTGATGATAACACTGTCTGTAAATGAAACATTGGTTCCCTAGTACTCTCAATATCAAATATTGATACGCTATTCTCGTGCTCATATTTTATGTTGGTGTGGAACCGAAGTAGGTTATGTTCACTAAAGACGCCCAAACAACGAACAATACAGAACATTGCAGGATTGTCATAAATTTGGCTTTGGTAGATGAATTACGGTTCATCGTGTAATTTTTACATTGTCTGATTATATCAGTCCGAAGTGATCATATTTAGTGAGAACTGTGTGTAGCTGTCAACAGATTCAAAAAAATACGAACACGCCAATATTTTTTTTAAAAAAATGTGTATCTTGTGCGAAGTTATCTGTTTAACTAAATTAATAGTCAGATATAATTGGTGATGGCTATTTATTAATAAGTCAGGCGGAGCAGGCACCTTTCAGTAACGCAAAACTATTGAAGTGTTCCTCGATCATGCACGAAAATATGAGAAGCGAGGAAAGGTATACTGATAGAGGCACAGATTTGCGAAAAAACATACAATTCGGTTTCACTCTGACGGTTTATGCACATTATCCCCTTTAAACAAATAAATTACCAAAACTCAGATTCCTTTATTTTTTAAAATCATCTAAGCTCTTTGTAAACTATAATTGGTAATTCTAGTTTGAGATTTCAGTCACTCATCCTTTATTGAGTAAACACTGACAGTAACATGTATGCCACTCATTGACTGAATTCTCTCTGTTAAATACATGCAATACGGGCACAGTTCAATATCTGATGCAAAAAACAAGATAGTAAACTATTGTGATCATTCTATGTTCCATACTGTATTTAAATAAATACAATACAGCACCACTTTGTATGCTGTTCTTAGACCCGGGATGTGTTAGTTACATCTTTTTTGTCATAAGCAGATGGAAATCACCACAACTAAATGGAAGCTGTTGCGAATGGATGTGTTGTGAGAGCTACCAAGAGTCATTTACCAGACTTAACAAAAGTACCTCAAGTACTATCCCCCTCTGTGGATAGTGTTGGTTCAGCAGGAAATACAGACTTTGTCAACATTTACACTTAACTGTGAGTGGTGTGTCAATGGCAGGTTTAGATGTCCCGTACAGGCAAGATAGGGACAAAGGAGAACTCAGGATGTTATACTCATCTACATCTACATTTATACTCTGGAAATCAGTGTGAGATGCATGGGAGGGTACATCCCACTCTGCCATTAATTAGGGTATTATCACTGAAACCAAAACAACCAGTGAGATTCACTTCACCCTTTGGGACACATGCTTTGTCCCTTGTCAAGTAGAGGCAAACACAAAAGAGTAGGGGTTGTATCAATCATCGGCAATCGAAACATATGGAAAATAAAGGTCCTCGTCAGGGAAACAGCAACAAGGGTGGGAAGCAGTACCATGTGCACTCAATATGTATGCCTGGAGGCCTCATTTAACATG
This sequence comes from Schistocerca nitens, assembly GCF_023898315.1. Classification (NCBI taxonomy): domain Eukaryota; kingdom Metazoa; phylum Arthropoda; class Insecta; order Orthoptera; family Acrididae; genus Schistocerca; species Schistocerca nitens. The sequence continues at coordinate 486,905,454 of NC_064614.1, read as the reverse complement.
TTGAAGAGTCTGTTCTAGCAGCCATTGAGGGAATGGGGTGCAACGGCTGCAAGTAGTGGTGCACGCTGGAACAAACAACGCATGTTGTCTGGTCTCTGAGGTCATACTTGGATTGTTCCAACGACTGGCAGAGAAGGTTGAGAATACCACCTTGCCCACGGTATTCCAACAAAGTTTACAATGAGTAGCATTGCTCCCAGGGCAGATGTGTCTCCCTAGTTCTGATTTAAGAGGAATGATTGAATCAGAGCTCTTTTACAAGCTAGGCATGACTTCCTATACTTGCGCCAGAGAATGGAGACCTGTAAGCTCCCTGTAAACGAGTCAGATGTGCACTACACATCAAAGGCTGCTATCCAAACAGCTGCCTGTGTGTGAGCTTCACACAAAGTGTATTGGGCGACACGCCATCCTATCCAGATCACAATAGCTGTAGGAAACCCAGAAGTATCAGTATAATATCCAAAGAAACACTCCGAGTGAGAATTTTATATTCTTAGTGGTTAACTTCCAAAGCATCCACAACAAAGTGCCAGAGTTTGAAGTGCACCTGAAAGGCAGTGACACATAATACTAAGTATAGAAAGCTGGTTAAAACCAGAAGTTGAAAGTAGTGAGATGTTTGGGAAAATTTAAGCATATGCATAAAGGATAGATTAATGGGAAATGGAGGTGGTGTATTTGTCACAATTGAAAAGAAACTCATATCCACCAAGATAGAAACTGAACCTGCTCGCGAGATTGTGTTTGCAAGATTCAGTATCATGAGTGCGCATAAAATTATGGTTGGACGTTTCTATCAACCACCAGACTATCTCCTGATGTAACAGAAAACTTTAGAGAAAACCTTAGTTTGCTTGTACAAAAGTTCCCTAATCTTAATGTAATCATAGAAGGAGACTAACTATCAAGCGATCAGTTGGGGTGGTTACAGTTGTGTTTGAGGTGAGCATAGCAAGATGCCCTGAGAAACATTACCAGATGCCTTCTCTGAAAATTAATTAGAATAGAAAGTTTGGAATCTCACTTATGATGGAAATATATTGGATCTAATGACAACAAATTGGCCTGACTTTAAAAATGTCCACATCAAAACTGGTATCAGTGACCAAGAGACAGTTATAGTAACAGTGAATACTAAAGTACAAAGGATAATTAAAACAAGTAGAAAGATCTATATGTTCAGTAAACTGGACAAAGAAGTATTAATGTCGTATCTCAGTGAGGAACTTGAAAATTTTAGCTCAAGACAGGAGCATGCGGAGGAAATATGGCTCAAGTTTAAAAGAATAGTTGACCGTGTGCTGGTGTACGGACACTTTTGGACAAGAAAGGAACTGAAATTGTGGATACCAAAACGAGAGCAGAAATGCTTAACTCTATTTTAAAATGTTCCTTCACAAAGGAAAACTCAGGAATATTGCCCCAGCTTAATTCTTGTACCACTGAAATGGAACTAAATAGATATCAGTGGTATTGAGAAACAGCTGAAATTGTTAAAAGCTGAATGAAGTTCCAGGACCCGATGGAATCCATATCAGATTTTATACCTAATTAGCTCCTCTGTTATCAATAATTTATCATAGATTCCTCTAAATAAAAACTATGCTCAGTAGCTGGAAGAAAGTGCAGGTCACATCCATATATAAACTGGGTAGCAGAATTGATCTGCATAACCACTGTCCTGTGTTCCTGACATCCATTTGTTGTCAAATCTTAGAACACATTCTGAGCTCAACCATAATGAGATATCTCAAACAGAATGGTCTCCTCCAACCAATATGGACTTGAAAACATTGTTTATGTGAAACCCAGCTCGCACTTTTCTCGCAAGACATCAGAAAGCCATGGGTCAAGGCAGTCATGTAATGCAGTATTTCTCAATTTCTGAAAAGCATTTGATTCAGTACCACTTCTATGCTTATTAACGAAAGTATGATCGTTTGGTGTATCAAGTGAAATTTGTGACTGGATTGAGGACTTCTTGGTAGGGAGGACACAGCAGGTTATCGTGGATGGAGAGTCAACAGATGTACAGGGCTATTACAAATGATTGAAGCGATTTCATAAATTCACTGCAGCTCCATTCATTGACATATGGTCACGACACACTACAGATACGTAGAAAAACTCATAAAGTTTTGTTTGGCTGAAGCCGCACTTCAGGTTTCTGCCGCCAGACCGCTCGAGAGCGCAGTGAGACAAAATGGCGACAGGAGCCGACAAAGCGTATGTCGTGCTTGAAATGCACTCACATCAGTCTGTCATAACATTGCAAAGACACTTCAGGACGAAGTTCAACAAAGATCGACCAACTGCTAACTCCATTCGGCGATGGTATGCGCAGTTTAAAGCTTCTGGATGCCTCTGTAAGGGGAAATCAACGGGTCGGCCTACAGTGAGCGAAGAAACGGTTGAATGCATGCGGGCAAGTTTCACGCGTAGCCCGCGGAAGTCGATGAATAAAGCAAACAGGGAGCTAAACGTACCACAGCTCTGACAGATTGGAAAATCTTACGGAAAAGGCTAAAGCAGAAGCCTTACCGTTTACAATTGCTACAAGCCCTGACACCCAATGACAAAGTCAAACGCTTTGAATTTTAGGTGTGGTTGCAACAGCTCATGGAAGAGGATGCGTTCAGTGCGAAACTTGTTTTCAGTGATGAAGCAACATTTTTTCTTAATGGTGAAGTGAACAGACACAATGTGCGAATCTGGGCGGTAGAGAATCCTCACACATTCGTGCAGCAAATTCGCAATCCACCAAAAGTTAACGTGTTTTGTGCAATCTCACGGTTTAAAGTTTACGGCCCCTTTTTCTTCTGCGAAAAAACGTTACAGGACACGTGTATCTGGACATGCTGGAAAATTGGCTCATGCCACAACTGGAGACTGACAGCGCCGACTTCATCTTTCAACAGGATGGTGCTCCACCGCACTTCCATCGTGATGTTCGGCATTTCTTAAACAGGAGATTGGAAAACCGATGGATCGGTCGTGGTGGAGATCACGATCAGCAATTCATGTCATGGCCTCCACGCTCTCCCGACTTAACCCCATGCGATTTCTTTCTGTGGGGTTATGTGAAAGATTCAGTGTTTAAACCTCCTCTACCAAGAAACGTGCCAGAACTGCGAGCTCGCATCAACGATGCTTTCGAACTCATTGATGGGGACATGCTGCGCCGAGTGTGGGAGGAACTTGATTATCGGCTTTATGTCTGCCTAAACACTAAAGGGGCACATATCGAACATTTGTGAATGCCTAAAAAAACTTTTTGAGTTTTTGTATGTGAGTGCAAAGCATTGTGAAAATATCTCAAATAATAAAGTTATTGTAGAGCTGTGAAATCGCTTCAATCATTTGTAATAACCCTGTAGACGTAACTTCAGGTGTACCCAGGGAAATGTGTTGGATTCTTTGCTGTTCATGTTTTATATTAATGACATGGTGGGCAATATTAATAATAGCCTCAGACTTTTTGCAGGTAATGCAGTTATCAAAAATGAAGTACAGTGTGAAAGAAAATGTACAAATATTCAGTCAGGTGTTATTAAGGTTTCAAAGTGGTGAAAATATTGGCAGCCTGCTTGAATGTCCAGAAATGTAAATTTGTGCATATCATGAAATGAAACAAACATATTATCCTTTGACCATAATCTCAGTATGTCACAGTTTTGGAACTGGTAAACTCATTCAAATATCTGGGTGTAACACTTTGTACTTGGGTTAACACTTTGTAGGGACAGGAAATGAAATAATCACATAGGTTCAGTCAAGAGTAAAGCAGGTAGACTTCAGTTAAATATTGGTTGGGTACTAGGGAAACGCAATCAGTGTACAAAGGAAATTGCTTTCAAATCACTCATGCAACCCATCCTAGAACATTGCTGAAGTGTATGGGAATTGTACACGACAAGGGATATTGAAAATATACAGAGAAGGGCAGCATGAATGGTTACATGTTTCTTTGACCTGCAGGAGACTGTCACAGAGATGATGAAAGAACTGAACTGGTAGACTCTTGAAGATGGATGTAAAGTATCCCAAGAAAGCCCACTTTCAAAGTTTCAGGAGCTGGCTTTGAATGATGACACTAGGAATGTACTGCAACCTCTACAATTTGCTTCCATAGGCATTGTGACAAGATCAGACTACTTACTGCACACACAGCAGCATTTGAACAACCATTTGTCCTGTCCTTGATATGTGAATGGAACAGGAAAAAGCACTAATAACTGGTACGATGGGAATACTCTCTGCCATGCATTCACTGTGGTTTGTAAAATATGGATGTAGATGTATGAATGGGTGAATACAGCTGTGGTGATTCTTATTAAGACAGGAACTGTTACATTTATGGTAATAATCTACTTCTTTTTTCATTTTAACAATTTTTTTCATATAGAGTTCAAAATCTGTAGCACAGTGAATTAAACCAATTATCCTACAAAGTTAATAACTGGTTCACTATACTGCTATTGTACAGTATGCTAATAGGTTTTTGACTGTTCAGTATATGACCTACTTACCTTGATATATCTTTTTTTAATTTATTTCAGTATGTACCAACCTCACCGAATGAAACATTACTACAAGTAGAACAACTCTTGATATGAGATTGCACAATGGTTAAGGCACTGCTTCCAGATTCAGAGCAGAATAGCTCAAATTCTCCTATGACCATCCAGATTTACATCTTTTGCAGTATCCTGGAATTACTTTGGTTAAAGGATGGAATGATTCTCTTCGATAGGCCTAGGCTTATTTTGTGTTTTACTATATGTCCCATCTCTAATGACCTCGTCATTCTCAGGTATTAAGCACTAATCTTCTGTATTTCTTTTCTCTCCTCCTTGTTGTCATCATGACTCTCAGATTATCAGAAGCAGTCAAATGAAATTAACACCTGCTACAACGGGACGAGGGATGGTTCCATTCAGAAGTAGTCACCACATGCTTTAAGACATTTAGCCAACCAGGAGACAAGACAATCAGTTCCTCTTTTGTTGAATGCGGTCAGCAACTGATGGGTTCACAACTGCACCCTCTCTTGCACTTCCTAATCTGACTGAAATTGACGTCCACACAATTCTTTCTTCATGTCACCAAAGATGTGAAAATCACACAGTGGAGGATCCAGGCTATAGAGAGAATGTTGCAGTGTTTCCCAAAACACTTGCTGAAGTATAGCCTCCGTTCAGTGGTCAGTATGGGGGCTAGCATTATTGTACAACAGTATGATCCCGTCTGACAGCATTCCTGGATATTTTCACTTGATGGTGCATCACAGTTTCTGCAAATTGCCTTCATAGTACTGCACAGTGATTATGGTTCTGCACTTGAGTAATCTGATGAACAGAGGGCCCCAGCAGTCGAAGAAGTAGGTCGTCATGACCTTACTGGAAATTATGTGAACTGCTTTGGACTTCTTTGGTGGTGAGATGTGGGATGTTTCCACTGTTGGCTTTACAGCTTGCCCTCAGGCTGTCAGAATCCTGTCAGATAGTATTGTCCTGTTGTAAAATAATGCCCATCACCAATGTCAATCACACGCAGGCTTGCCTTCAGCAATTTGGTTTAGAAACTCTGCAATATATCCCATACTGCCCGGATCATTCACCGTGCTATCTTCACATGTTGCCAAATGAAGAAAGGCATGTGAGGGCATCGATTTCAGTCGGATGAGAAAGTGCAAGGGAAGGTGTGACTGTGGATCTGTCATTGACCGACTGCATTTTCCAAAACGGTATCCCAGTGGGATAAATGTCTTCTGAATGGAACATTCCATGGTCCCATTATTGCGGTTGTTCAGTTTTCATTTAGCTGCCTCTCATGTTAATAAATGGGGAGCTGTAGCACTTAATTTAATTCTTGCAGAGCAACTGTTGTAGAAGTGCAATAGCTCATGAGCAATGTTATATGGATAAGCAGACAGAAAAAAATAACCCTCAGTCAGTCATAAACATCATTCAGTTTTTCTTCTTTTAAATTAGAAGCCATAAAAAATGAAATGCTGATGTGAAATTAATGAAAATAAAAGTAATTAGTTGATCGTAACAGTTTGTGTTATTTGTTATTTATGAAACAAGCCATACACAAAATATTGTACAATATATTCCCCACAATGCCTTTGGTCATGCTCTCATATGTATTCAGAAAGGCCCAAGAAAATATAGTCAAGGAGTTGAGGTTTAAGAGCGCAAAAATAATTTAGAGCTCTTTAGTCATCAGGTGGATTGTGTTTTAATAATGCGATCATATCATACAATAAAAAGCTTTACTAAAAGTAGTTCACCACATGATTATAAGAATAATTTATTTTATATTACAGGTATTTATGCATATAAAGATGAACTGGTACAAATTAGGTCATGTCCAATCAATCATGTAAGCCTCAGCTGTGAATGGGCTAAAAATGAAGCCAAATGTCTCTGGCATTGAAAGTCCTTAATCACCTTTTGTGTATTGGCTTCCTTGCCACGAATGAAGTTAGTCAAATAAATTACTTATGTCGAGCTCAAATATCTTGTGTAGTTTCAAAAACCATACCTCACATAAAAAGATTCTTTAACCTGTTGTTTATTTTTTATAGTCAAGTTGAAAATTTATCATATGTCTTGATGAAATTTAACACATGGTTTCTGTATGATTATGACAGCACTTGTCAACAATATCAGCTAATATTTGATTTTTTCCTTGTGTTTTCAAATGCATTTGTAAAAATATGGGAGAATCTGGTTCTCGGTAGACAGTATAAATAACAGAAGGAGTATGTGGTATTTACTGTTTAGCTGAAGCGTTAAGTAGTCAACAGTAACATAAACAAGACTGAAAACATTGTTAGACTTTTCATCAATATCCTTCTTCAGAGCCAGTTGATAAAGCATACCCTTCTTTCTCACCAGCTCCCTCTCCTACCCACATGGGCCAACACATGCACGTGGCTATGTTTTGCTGCCACTGCAAACGTGTAACCAGGAAAGAATTAATTTTGAAATAAAATCAGAATGAATTTCCTAAGAGTACATAAGAGAAAAATTGTTGCATAACATCAAATGTACTGGCATAATGTGTTGTTATGGATTATTTTAGAGATAGAGAGGAATAGATTGTGAACGAATGGGTGCAACACTTGGCAATGCAGAGTGAAAAAGACTGTGGCAATAGATTTAAATGACTAGAAATAGCTACAAGAAATACACCATTTATAGGGCAGCAAATTATTCAAAATAGAATAGAAATTTGTTGTCTCAAAACACAAAATATAGTTTACAGTTTTTCTAAAAATATCATGAAAATAATATACTGTACTTGATACATAATTGAGACACAAATACGTAATTGATTGACAACTGGTTCTTCTTCTTCTTCTTCTTCTTTTTTTTAATAACAAACTTTAATCCTAAGTAATAAACTGACTAAACCAGAGGTTGTACATTGTTTCAGGGAGAGCATAAGAGAACAATTGACAGGAATGGGGGAAAGAAATACAGTAGAAGAAGAATGGGTAGCTCTGAGGGATGAAGTAGGTAAAAAGACAAGGGCTAGTAGAAATCCTTGGGTAACAGAAGAAATATTGAATTTAATTGATGAAAGGAGAAAATATAAAAATGCAGTAAATGAAGCAGGCAAAAAGGAATACAAACGTCTCAAAAATGAGATTGACAGGAAGTGCAAAATGGCTAAGCAGGGATGGCTAGAGGACAAATGTAAGGATGTAGAGGCTTATCTCACTAGGGGTAAGATAGATACTGCTTACAGGAAAATTAAAGAGACCTTCGGAGAAAAGAGAGCTATTTGTATGAATATCAAGAGCACAGATGGAAACCCAGTTCAAAGCAAAGAAGGGAAAGCAGAAAGGTGGAAGGAGTATATAGAGGGTCTATACAAGGGCGATGTACTTGAGGACAATATTATGGAAATGGAAGAGGATGTAGATAAAGATGAAATGGGAGATACAATACTGTGTGAAGAGTTTGACAGAGCACTGAAAGACCTGAGTCGAAACAAGGCCCCTGGAGTAGACAACATTCCATTAGAACTACTGACAGCCTTGGGAGAGCCAGTCATGACAAAACTCTACCATCTGGTGAGCAGGATGTATAAGGCAGGTAAAATACCTCAGACTTCAAGATGAATATAATAATTCCAATCCCAAATAAAGCAGGTGTTGACAGATGTGAAAATTACTGAACTATCAGTTTAATAAGTCACAGCTGCAAAATACTAACACGAATTCTTTACAGACGAATGGAAAAACTGGTAGAAGCCGACCTCGGGGAAGATCAGTTTGGATTCCGTACAAATGTTGGAACACGTGAGGCAATAATGACCTTACGACTTGTCTTAGAAGAAAGATTAAGGAAAGGCAAACCTACGTTTCTAGCATTTGTAGACTTAGAGAAAGCTTTTGGCAATGTTGACTGGAATACTCTCTTTCAAATTCTAAAGGTGGCAGGGGTAAAATACAGGGAGCAAAACGCTATTTACAATTTGTACAGAAACCAGATGGCAGTTATAAGAGTTGTGGGGCATGAAAGGGAAGCAGTGGTTGGGGAGGGAGTGAGACAGGGTTGTAGCCTCTCCCCAATGTTATTCAATCTCTATATTGAGCAAGCAGTAAAGGAAACAAAAGAAAAATTCGGAGTAAGTATTGAAATCCATGGAGAAGAGATAAAAACTTTGAGGTTCGCCTATGGCATTATAATTCTGTCAGAGACAGCAAAGGACCTTGAAGAGCAGTTAAACGGAATGGACAGTGTCTTGAAATGAGGATATAAGATTAACATCAACAAAAGCAAAATGAGGATAATGGAATGTAGTCGAATTAAGTTGGATGATGCCGAGGGAATTAGATTAGGAAATGAGACACTTAAAATAGTAAAGGAGTTTTGCTATTTGGGGAGCAAAATAACTGATGATGGTCAGAGGAGAGAGGATATAAAATGTAGACTGGCAATGGAAAGGAAAGCGTTTCTGAAGAAGAGAAATTTGTTAACATCTAGTATAGATTTAAGTGTCAGCAAGATGTTTCTGAAAGTATTTGTATGGAGTGTAGCCATGTATGGAAGTGAAACATGGACGATAACTAGTTTAGACAAGAAGAGAATAGAAGTTTTTGAAATGTGGTGCTATAGAAGAATGCTGAAGATTAGATGGGTAGAGGAGGTATTGAATAGGATTGGGGAGAAGATAAAGTTTGTGGCACAACTTGACTAGAAGAAGGGATCAGTTGGTAGGACATGTTCTGAGGCATCAAGGGATCACCAATTTGGTATTGGAGGGCAGCATGGAGGGTAAAAATCATAGAGGGAGACCAAGAGATAATACACTAAACAGATACAGAAGGATGTGGGTTGCAGTAGGTACCGGGAGATGAAGAAGCTAGCACAGGATAGAGTAGCGTGGAGAACTGCATCAAACCAGTCTCAGGACTGAAGACCACAACAACAACAAACCTAAGTACATGTTCTCTCCTACATAAATTTTCAGATCATCCTTCATGAACTCTTCAATTGAATAGTAACATTTCTGCACCAGTTTGTCATATAAGATTTTTTACAGTTATTCTAAATTAATATTGAGCAATTATTTTCCTTTTACTTGGTTATAAATTTTCATAGTTAGCTACTGCAGGGTTTGAGCATGAAGTTTTAAATGACGCGTGGGCAGCCATAAAATTATTTTGATTCCTGCTGCTGCAAACATTTTGAAATTGGTTCACTATAAATAAATCAGTGTTGCCACATATTTTTATTCCTTCACACATTGTGTTTTGTAAATTGCATTATGTGTTAGGCTTGTTACTTGTAGGTCCGATCAACAAGCAAGTATTACGGAGCTGCTTCATGAACTCAAAGGGAAATCTCTAGAGGGAAGAAGACATCATTTTTTGAAACACTGTTGACAAAGTTTAGAGAACAGGCATTTGCAGCTGAGTGCAGCACGATTCTCCTGTCACGGCTCATACCGAGGCATGAAGACAGTGGGTTTTCCCGTACTCCATTTGCAAGTGAAATAAGAAAGGAAATGCCTAGTAGTGGTACAAGGAATCCTCTGCCATGCACCGTATGGTGGCTTTGCAGAGTATGTATATAAATGTAGATGTAGGAGAACATTCGGAGATTTGAAACTAATCAAGTTAAACATTAACAGATATATTTTTAATCTACAAAAGAATATGACTGTAGGTATACTGCATCAATAATGGGACATGTTGAAGCACTGAGTTGTTTACAGGCACATATACAAAATTGAAAGCTTTGCTGGATACATTTTTAACCAAATTCAGAATGAACTTCTTAAAGAGTCACAGTGGATGGAAGGAAAGATGGAAAAATTATTTAAAAACGTGATTATATTTGAACAATATTTTTATGCACTATTATACAGTATAGGTAGAAATATGTGGGTGTTTACCTGGTAAACGTATGCAACGCTTGCCGCTGTAGCATAAAAAGAGGTGTGGCAGTAGATTGTAGTGGCTGGAAATGACTGCAAGAAACACAATTACAGGAGAGCGAGTTATACATTTACATTTATTCACACATTGTGTTTTGTAAATCCCATCATCTGGAGAGCCATCAGGAGTATGGAATGAATTAAGTAATACATTAATAGACAGAAGGCAGCCACTGCAGGTTACTGTGATTTCTATAATTTTCATGTAGTCTAGGATCAGCATGGGCTTATGAACTAGTGTCAAAATCTTCAACAATATTCTATCTAACAAAAAACCAGTAACTGGGAATCCTACCAATTTGAAAGAAAATTTAAAATTTACGCCAGTAGAGGACAGAAAATTACTGGTAGATACATGACAAGCGGTAATGTCTATTATGAAGATGTGTAACAAATAATAGTGTATTGTATACCTAATGCTAAACTGTTCACAATGACACAGTGTTAATTATGGGAATAATTTGTAGATTTTTAAAATCTGTTACAAAGCAGGAAGTTATGCATATTAATAGAACCGTAACTACTTTGGGGGAGGCTTTATATCCCCAAGTCAAAATATTCTGTTTCAGTATACCAGAAGAAGCAGCTTTTAAAGTACTTCTTAGTTTATTTTTTAGTTGGGGGGGGGGGGGGATTATCATTTCTTGTCTGATAATTTGAAGTAATAATAAGTTGTGATTGCAAATTTTCATTACAAATTAAAAGTAAAATGTCAATGGTAAACTGGTTTTGATCATAGGCCTATATAGAACATCATCAGACCTTCTCTGGAATGCAAAAAAATAATTCTCCTTAGAGAGGCTAACAGGTAGCAGAATTATAGACTCATATCTACACGATAAACTGTGGATATACAATCATAATAAAACAGAAAGGTGTTTTACACCAAAAGATGGTGAGCAGAGATGACGAACAGAGCACTGACAAGGTTTGGAAGACACATCCAGCAACTGCTAAATAGCATCAAAACACTATGTGTTGTAAAGTGGAAGCTTCACCCCTTCCCAGCTGCATGCTCTCATTGGGAGCCGATAGGGCCTCTTATTTCAAATTATCTAATCAGATAATTTAGTTTTAAAAAAATATTCTTGCCTGACATCTGCTGGCAACCTCTTAAAGACATTTGCACCACAATACATGACTCAAATCTGAACCTGAGACTTGGACACAAAAGAAATAAGGTGCTGTTTGTATCTCTCCCCTTCACTACCTTCTTATGTTAACATTCACACTAGTAGAGTGACAGAATTACTCTGAATAACTGTCAAAACAAAGATCTATGTTGCTGAAATTCTACATTCCAGTAAAAAGGAAATACTCTTTATTCAGTGGTGCCTCTATTCACCCTCTGATCTCTTCCCATAAACATTTTTTACTTTCACACATACTGGTCTCATTATCTAAAATACATCACTTATATGTAGGTAGAAAAGTAGGTAGACTCATAAGTAGCAGAAACATTAGAGACAGAGTACTTGCAGAGATAAAAAAATTATGCTAGAAAGAAGCAGTTTCGCCTATAGGAAACCTTCCCAGCATTTTCAAGGCGTGTGCAAAGGCATTTGTACCCACTTTTCCACACCCTTAACCACTGTACCACATTGCTCATTGAGCTCAAAGGCATATCATGGTACGAGGCACATTCAGAAAGTAAGTGTAATAGATTTTTATATATCTGATATGAATATAATAGAGGAAAATATATCTAAAAACAAAGGTGATGTAACTTACCAAACGAAAGCATTGGTATGTTGATAGAGACACTAACAAACACACACACACACAAAATTCAAGCTTTCGCAACCCACGGTTGCTTCATCAGGAAAGAGGGAAGGAGAGGGAAAGATGAAAGGATGTGGGTTTTAAGGGAGAGGGTAAGGAGTCATTCCAACCCCGGGAGCGGAAAGACTTACCTTTGGGGGAAAAAGGGACAGGTATACACTCACGCACACACACACACACACACATATCCATCCGCACTTATACAGACACAAGCAGACATATGTAAAGGCAAAGAGTTTGCTTGTGTCTGTATATGTGCAGATGGATATGTGTGTGTGTGTGTGTGTGTGTGTGTGTGTGTGTGTGTGTGTGTGTGTGTGTGCGTGCGTGAGTGAGTGTATACCTGTCCCTTTTTCCACCTAAGGTAAGTCTTTCTGCTCCCGGGATTGGAATGACTCCTTACCCTCTCCCTTTAAACGCACATCCTTTCATCTTTCCCTCTCCTTCCCTCTTTCCTGTGGGTTGCGAAAGCTTGAATTTTGTGTGTGTGTTTTTGTGTTTGTTAGTGTCTCTATCAACATACCAACGCTTTCGTTTGGTAAGTTACATCATATTTGTTTTTAAATATAGATTTTTATATATCTTTTTAGAAAAAGTGTATATGAAAAAAATTACAGGATTTGTTGATGACCTTGTTGATTATTTTCCATGTAATCACTATCCTGTTCAACACATGTGGCGGGCCATGGCACAAGCTCCTTTGAGCCCTCCTTGAAGAGCTCTCCCGCCAACTCCTTCCCCCACTTCACAACCTCTTTCTGTACCTACTCGTCTCGTCTGTTGAAAATTTAGTTCCGCTTATGCGTGCCTTCAGGTAGGTTAAAAGATGCTAATCTGAAGGTGCAAAGTTAGAGGAATATTGGGAGGGAGGGAGGGGAGGGGGGGAGAGCACCTTGATGGCTAATCCTGTGTGAGGATGTGCATTGCAGTGCAACAAACACACTCCTCTCATCAGTATTCCCCTCCTTTTGTTTTGAATGCTTCTTTTGAGCTTTTTATGGTCTCTCAATATTGTGAATTGATGGTCTCTTCCTGAGGCAGAAATTTGACCAGAATGATGCCCTTTGGTTCCCAAAACACTGAACCCATGATTTTTTTACCCAAAATTGTAGTTCTGAATTTTTTGGCAGAGAGGGAATTGGTGTGGTGGCACTATGATGACTGTCTTTTTGTCTCAGGCATGTAGTGAGACTTTCTCACCCACAACAGAAACAGGGAAACATTGATTAACATTGCAAAAACTAATAATCTTCATGGCCTTGTAAACGAGCCCACTAGAATAACACCCACATCCAAGACAGCTCTAGATCAAATTTTTGCAAATAGAAATAAACTTAACCCAACTCTAGAAGTATACAATGCAGGATTCAGCGACCACCAAGCTGTCATTCTAAAGGTCGATGTTAGCAAAGATACCTCAAACCCAGTCCCACCTAAAACTTTACAAAGGTTTTTCACCCAAGAGAACTTGAACAAGCTAAATGCCCTCCTTAGTAAAGAAAAGTGGACAGAGATGTACACAGCCAATGATGTCAACATGAAATTCAACATATTTCTTGACAAAATGATCCACCACTTTGAAGAGGCCTTTCTGCAAAAACCACTAAGAATAAATAATAATAATAATAATAATAATAGAAACAAGAGTTGGATTACACCAGCTATAAAAATCTCTTGCAAACATAAAACAATACTCCACATGTTATGTAAACAAAGTAGTGACTCCCCCCAACTAACAGAATACTATAAAAACTACACATGTATCCTAAGAAGAGTGATAAGACAAGCAAAAAGGATGCAGAATGATGAGTACATTGACAAATCCAGCAATAAAGTAAAAGCAATGTGGAATATCATAAAAAGGGAAAGAGGGGAAATGAAAGCTTCACATACTAACATAGAAATCAAACTCAACAATGAATCTATATCTAATCCCGAAGTTGTGGTGAAATCATTCAACAATTTCTTTATAAGCATAGCTGAAAAACTGGTCCAAAATAATCCTAACACAAATTACCAACCAGCAAACCAAAAATATCACACATGTGCAGAGTCAATTTTCATTACCAAAGTCACTGCAAATGATGTTGCAAAAGCCCTCAGAGAGTTAAAAAATTCATATTCAGCTGAAATTGATGGTATCCCAGCAGCTGTAATCAAAAATTGTGAACACAATTGCTGAACCATTAACTCACCTCTGTGACTGTTCTTTCCAGGCAGGTATCTTCCCTGAAGCTCTGAAACTTTCTAAAGTAATTCCTGTCTTCAAAAAAGGTGATAATAAAGATATGAATAACTACAGGCCTATCTCAATCTCATCCTGCTTTTCTAAAGTTTTTGAAAAAATAATTTCCAAAAAAATGATGGACTTCATTAAAAAAAAAGATTTACTAAGTTTAGCTCAACATGGGTTCAGAAGCAACAAATCTACTGAAACTGCAGTATATGATTGCATAAATACGCTTTTAGAACTGTTAGATTGAAAACAGCCCATAACAGGCATATTTCTGGATCTGTCAAAGGCTTTTGACACTGTTGACCACAAAATATTACTGGAAAAATTAGAACACTACGGTATCAGAGGAATTGCAAACAACTGGATTGCTACATTCCTAACCAATCAGATGCAGATAGTCAGCATGAAATATACCAATAGACAAAGCAACTCAATAACCTAAATACTATCAAGTAATAAAACTGTAAAGCAAGGTGTTCCACAGGGCTCAGTATTGGGACCCCTACTTTTCCTCCTGTATATTAATGACTTGAGCCTGAATGTTGATGCACACAAAACAATAATATTTTCTGATGACACAACTGTACTCCTCAAAGGGGAGAATACAGAGGCTGTGCAAAAAGCTGTGAACTTGCCTACTGATCAACTCAGCACCTGGGCAAAAATCAACAGATTAACTATCAACACCAAAATGTCAGCTTCCATGAACTTCCACACAACACAAAATGCAAATTCCTCTCAGCCATTTGTCACTATAAATAACCAGTCAATAGATACCGACACTGTTTTCAAATTCCTTGGTCTGGTGGTTCAAGATAACCTGAAATGGAATACACATACAGGAAAGGTAAATGCCAGGATTTGTACTGGCTGTTATGCATTGAGTGTACTGAAAACATGTGCTAGCCTGAAAACATTAACCAGTGCATACTACGCTTACATTCAAGCCCACCTAAAATATGGTGTAATATTCTGGGGAAATTCTCCAACTGCTCTGAGCACATTCAGAATCCAGAAGAGAGCAACGAGGATTATTACTGGGAGCAAACCCAGAGACTCCTGCAAACCCATCTTCAGAAAGTTGGAAATCCTTACACAGCCTTGCCTCTACATTCTTGAGACTCTAAAATTTTTCAGAAAACACACAGTGCCAACTGACCCCAGAGTCGTAAAAAATAATGAAATACATGAACACAACACCAGGAAAAACGCAAACCTGCATGTTATACGCACAAACACTCAACTGTGTAAAAAGGGAGTTTTTCTCATGGGCATCCAACTGTTCAACAATCTTCTCACTGGTATTAAGTCCATCGATGACAACATAAAATTTAGCAAAGCCGTGAAGTCATATTTGTTGTGTCACTGTTTTTACTCTGTAAATGACTACTTAGAACAGTAATCTTGCTATTTGTGTTAAATTGAAAACATTGAGCAATGTAATACATTAGGATACTATAGGCCTACGTTAATATATGTTAACAATGTTAAATGATATTTTCCGACATCTGCAACACACTGTGTACCATCACATCACATGGAATAAATAAATAAATAAACATTCCCAGTCACAGTAGATCTCAGAAATTCCTCAAGTAGCTGAAGAAACTTACAAGCACTATTGACCCAATATATCTTGTGCTGATGTGTCAACTGTTTTGGGACCCACATTGCACATAGCTTCTGGTATCCCAGCATTTCTGTGAGCATCTCATATAAGTGAGTCCTGGAGAGTTATAGAAACATTGCAGAAATTTCATCCTCTGTCAATAGGTGGTCTTCATAAACAGCTTCCTAAATTTTTTCACCAGCTCATCAGTCTAAATGGAAGGTCTTTCACTCCTTTGTCCGACATGAACATTTGTTATACCTCCACTAAACTCCATAAACCACTTAAACACATTCACCTGTTCATGACGTCTTTGCTGTAAACTGATTTGTAAAAGAATTTCAGTAGGTGTTATTCCTTCCCCACATAGGAAGCTGATCACAGCGTGCGGCTCGCACTTTTCTTACTGACATCTTTCATGCAAGTGGACACTACAATGTGAGTTTATGTACTACCATGTTCCTTTGATGCTCGCTCTGGTCAGGGGATCTGCCTCTACCACTCATTGTTGCCAACCCTAAAAAATCACAACCTGTTATAGTCACAGTACACTTACTTTCTTAACATGCCGCATATTACAGTCTGATTAAAATTACTTGTTAGTGGACATTCCATATGTTGGAACCTAGCTCCTCCAATTGGAGCATTCATCATCATATATCTATTGTCCACAACTGCCAATGCATCACAACGAAGCATTAGTTTACTTACAGGTTTCACATATTATGATGTACATGAATAAATTGTTATCGGGAACTGCTGGGAGCCCGTTAAACTTTGCCACACAGAGGGGTCAATAATGTGATCTGCCCATTCTTTGTTGTCCAGGCCTTAAACTAAACACAACTGACACTTGCTGCAGTCATGCTGTAGTGTAGAATAGAATAGAATCTTCATTGTCATGTGACATGTTAACATACAATCATTTGATTGAAATATTGGTGCCTCATCAACGAATAATCCTGTACGTATGTGAGTAACCTTAAAACAAGACACATTAAAAGAAAGAATATGGATGCTCCCAGAAGCACATTACAACAAAAAAGATAATTGCCTGTTAGATTTCTTTCTGTTTCTTAAAATTTTCCACGGTGGCTTAAAATCTTTCTTTTTATGTATTTTTCATATTTGTCTCTTTATTTTATAAATATGGACATACTTAATAAGAGCACATACTTCCATAAAAGAAGTATATATATATATATACATACACCTAGATATTTAGAAACATAGTTTACACAATACATTGTTTATAAGTATAGACACACATAAAAAGAACATATACCTCCATTAAAAGTGAACATAAGCATACACATAGAACATACTGTAGGAAAAAAAAACAGGAAAACAAAACAAATGTAATATCCCCTACTTGTCTTCCTTGTTTATAAAATCACCCACACTGTAATAACATTTGCTTTTTAAATATTTTTCAGTGTTTGCTCCTGTGGTTTCTAGCTGGCAGTCCTTGAACTTTGAACATATTTTATTGCTAAGCTTTCAAAACCATATAATATACAGTATTTTCAAATATGTTAGTCTGTGGCAAGGTAACATGTAATCTTGTTTGTGCCTTGTTTCATAAGCAAATGTGAATGAATTTACCTAAAAAAGATGTGGGTTTTTTAGCTCAAAGAGAAGTGTTTCATATATAAACATAGAAGGAATTGTCAGCAAGTCAAGGCTTGCATGATTGTCTATTGTTTGTTTCAGTCATAGCTCTGATAATTTTTTTTCTGTAGCTTGAACACTGTGAGGAGACTTCCTTTTTCAACTCCTCAAAAAATTATGCCGTATCTTACAACTGATATAAAATATGCATTATACACAATTTTCCTAACAGCTAAGACAGTTACTTTATTTAAAACCCTCACTGCATAAACAAAACTATTTAATTGCCTCAGTAAGCAATCCACATGATCAGTCCATGAAAATTTTTTGTTTATGGTTACTCCAAGAACTTTAACAGATTCTGAAATGATCAGTTCTCTGCTTTCATAACTTAACTGTGTTATAAATTCAACAGTTTGTTTGGTCGTGAAGTGTACAATTTGTGTTTTTGTTAGGTTTAGTTCCATAGCATTATTATTTATCCAAATTTTTAGTTCTTGAAGAGTTTGTTTCGTTCTCTGTGCTAATTCTTCAGTGTTTTTCCAGTAGGCTACTGCTGTTGAATAATCTGCATACAGAATTGTATCTGAAATACCTTACTTGGCATGTCATTTATATAATATAGAAATAGTAGTGGGCATAGTATGGACCCCTGGGGTTCACTAGCCTGATTTTCTTCCAACTAGAGCAACCTTCCTCGCCCTTATGTTGTAAACTATCCTCTGTTTTCTGTTATTGAGATAAGACATGAATCACAGTAAAGATTTTTCATGGAGGCCATAAGAAGCTAATTTGAGGAGCAGCTGCTTATGGTTTGCCATATCAAATGCCTTACTGAGGTCACAGAAGATACCAGATACACTCTCCTTGTTATCTAGGCATTTGCTTATTTTAGTGATTCGTTCATTAATAGCATGCACAGTGCTTTGGCCCTTCCTAAATCCATACTGATTATGAAGACTAATGTTATGTTTCTTGTTGTATTTTTCTAGTTGGTTACACAGTATCCACACAAATATTTTAGAAATAATAGGTAGTATTGACACTGGGCAAAAATTTCCTATCTCCTCTTGTTTGCCCTTTTTGCAGATAGGTTGAACTTCCATATACTTCAGCCTGTCCGGAAGGCAGCCGTCATCAAATGATTGATTTGTTATGTGACAGAGTTGGGATGCAGTATTATCACATCCTGACTTTATTATCTGTGTCAGAATTTCATCCCAGCTCACAGATTTGAGGTTTTTTTTTTTTTTAAGGATTTTATGATGTTAGCCACTTCATAGCAGGATACTGAGTAAATTTGTATTCTACTGATCTGTGTCGCATTATATTGGGACTTATCTGTGGAGGAGGGAGAACATCAACTTTGTTAGAATTTATAAAATACCTGTTGAATTCTTTGCATATGTCTCTGGAATTTGTAATCATTTCCCCATCTATTTCTAATTTTTGATTAACACTTTTTAGTTTTTTCAGCTCCTATTTATAGTTTATGATTAAAACTTTTTTTTTCTTCCCAGCACCTATTTCAGTCTTGACAATCTGCCATACAGCTTTTGATTTATTTGTGGCATCTTATGTGTATTTACTGTTTGCCATTTGTTTTGCCTGCTTAACTACTCTGCCAAGTATTCTTTCGTATTTGTTTACATAGCTGACAAAACTCTGCATCATGGTTGTTCTTTGCTCCCATGTGCAGTTTCCTCTTTCTAATACTAGAGATCCTGATGCCTCCAGTTATCCATGAGTTTTTGTCATGTGCCATTCTGAAGGGGAAACATTCATTGAAAAAACTCATGAATTATGATTAAAAGCATTGTAGTTTGTGTTTACTGAGTACTGCTTGCTGAATGACCAGGAAGTTTCATTTAGTCTTGAGACAGATGTATTCGCATTTCCTGACTCATTTCGCTGTTACAGTTTTATCTAAATTTGGCAATGAGACAAAAGGTCTGAATGGTCAGATATACGTAATTCTAAGATGAACTTTACTGTAGCATCCTAGTTGATACTGCTCACTATATTATCTATATCTGTTGCAGAAGATGCCGTTATACTTGTGTACTCGCTAATGTTTAATGTTAAGCTATTTGTAGATGACGTGTTGTTCAGGGAAATGGCAAACCTGTCATCAGTCTTACATTTATGTTGAAGTCAGTACAAATTATGACCTTTTTACATAACTTTTTTACCAGCAACCTACACAAGAAATTTTTCAAATTTGTCGAGAAATGCACATGTAGTTGAATAGGCAGGGATATGATATATGCTAATAATTAATACGCCATATTCCGAAAATTCAATGCAGCAGCTTTCAAATAATAGCTCCTCATTCAAGCAATTAAAAGTCTGCCTGACTTCAAAGCTGTCATGTGGCAAATGTCAAATAACAAATAGTTTTAATTTGGGAGAAGTGGTGTTTGATTTTCTACTGTTACAGTGAATCTCTTTATGTGAACAGTGGTATGTTTTTTCAAAAAAGGTACTGATGCTTCCTTCTCCCATCTTTTGTCCAGTTGTACTAGTAATTTGTACTTTGTCTCTACAGAGCCTGATGTCAGTAGGTCATCACACTGTAACTTTCTTCCCTGCTTAATAGATTTGCCTGTGTGGTACAGCTCCAAGAGTAACATTAGCATTGATATGTTTATGAAAAATTAAAACAATCACAGAGAATCACTCAGCTACTGGAGAGTGATGACTGTGGTGCAATAATTTCAGTTGCTAATTGCTTGACCCTTGAAGTCATCAGATGTTCTTCTGATACAGTGAGAATAACAGAATAATATTTACAGTTGTACACAAATATTGGGTGGTATGGATTGATATGCAAGTGGAGTGCCTGATTTAGTAAGAAACAGGGCCAAAGTCCAATGAAGGCTATGTGAAGTAGTGAAGTTGTGCAAGTGAAGTAATTACACTATAAGGTAAGGGTTGAGGGCTAGATTATTGCAAGAAAGACCAGAAAGGGCTTTAAAGATGACGTTTTGAATGGGAGATAAGAACTTTAGATGTGTCAGTATATTAATGACATTGTTTATTGAGAAGAATGAGGGACACATAACTAAACAAGCAGCATATTTATACGTAGTTGTTACTGACCTTATTGAAAATACAGTTGCACATTATCTGAATCATGGTTCCTTCATCTCCAGTTCATACACACTTATGGTAGGGGAAGAATGCAGAGAGATGCATTATTCAATCAAGTTTGGAAGCCATTATACTTATTTTCATATCCACAAAGTTTCACAAGTGTTGTCTGTAGTAAGTGGTAGCAACTGTAATTTTTACTGAGTTTTGTTATTGTTTTTCCATAGATCACTTGGGACAATTGTTGGAGTGGCCCCTTGAATAAGGTCTAAATGTTTTACTATGACCTTCCTTCAATGTCCTGTCATAATCACTGAACTCAAATGCTGTGATATTTAAAAAAAAATGTATTACTAACATGTAAACTGGGCATACCTTTCTTAGAGGTAATCCCATCTCACACAGCATCTGCTGTACTCGCATTTATGTTATATAACTTTGCTGGGTGGTGCCCTTCCTGTCACCGCAGTTGTAATTTATCTGAGGGAGGTAAGTTGTGTGCGCCACCTGTCTTTCTGAGTTGGAAATAGGGGACAAGTCCGCTTTTACCTAAACAAGTGTGGGAAACTGTGTAAAAAGCATACTCAGGCTGGCCCTTGCACAAGACACATTTGTTAATCTGCCACACGGATTTGATACAGGTCTGGCTCCCATTTTGCAAGCTACTGTGCTGTGCATTACATTATATGAACATGTCAAGTAAAATATAATCATGGTACAAGTTCAGTATCCATCATGGTCTATAAATATCATCATGCAGGAGACCCATCAGGGACATGGAATGAGTTAAGTTATGGGCCTTACAAAGCAATATCAGCCTGCAACCATAAGTTCAGATACAGTATTCAAAGAAGGTGAATGTGTGATTCAGATGTATTTGCAAGCAAAGGCACATTCTTTATCAAATTTGTACAAGTGGAGGAAATATGAAAAAGGTGAAACTAATTACATACTAAACACACTTGTGCTTAAAGTGTTTCAAGTCAGAAGCGAATGTGTATGTGGTGCAGGTATTTTTAATTCATCTGAAGGGACACTCATTATCATTAAAAACATTACAGAGACACGACAAAGACCTTACATTATATGCATTTACATTTGTAGTCCAAATAGCCTCCAAATTACGTAAAAGAGAAATTACATATTATGTCAGTATCATTTGTTCCCCTCCCTATGCTGCTCACATATGACATGTGAGGAGAAAGAGTATCTCCACTCATCCTTATGTGTGTAATTTTGGTTATGATCAGGAGATACTAATGTATAACATTATTTGTTCAAGCTCTGACTCCACACAGAAGAAAGAAATTAAGAATTTTGACACTGAATTTTGTTGATCATTTCCTTGATGCGGATACTGAAAAAGTTCAAAGGACAGCTCATTTGTATTGCATTAAATAGAAGAGAGAGTGTCATGAATGAGAAAAGGAAATTGGGTTGGCAATCATTCAAACAAGGTGTTTTTCATTGTGGTGATAATATTATGAGAAGGAAAGTTGCTACTCACCATATAGCGAAGATGTGTTTGAATGTTTGTGTGTCTGTTGTCTATTTTCGACAAAGGCCATGATGGCTGAAAGCTTATATTGTGACAGTCTTTTTGTTGTGCCTACCTGCGACTCAACATCTCCGCTATATGGTGAGTAGCATTTTTCCTTTTCAAAATATTGTTACATTCCATCCTGGATTTTTCATTGTTTGATTTCATTGTGGTGAGATATTTTAACAAAATTACATTCACCAACTAGCTTTGCCTGAGTTGAAGATATGAAGCAAATAGAAGTAAGTTTTTGTTGCTAAGCTGCAAAAATCAAGAGATGTGAATGGAGCTTTGATTGTTTTCTGCGAAGGGCAGAAGGGAATGAAATAAAAATTCATGGGTTGAGATGGTATGCGATGTTATTTCAATGATTACAAACTTGAATCATATTACAAAGAAGTTGGTACTATGAGCCAATTTATTACTAGGATGATGCACCCCCTCTGGCCAGGATGCTTGGACTGATTTGGTTGGGAAGGAGGTCGTAAAGTTATTGCATTCTCTCCTGAGGCAAGCTGGTCCACAACTGTTGTAACTGGTTCTTGGTGCCATGGATATTGTCATTGGGACAGAGTTGACATCTGAGCGGGTCCCACACATGTTCTATGCAGTAAAAGCCTGGGTATCATGCTGGCCATGCTCAGCATCGCACATACAGTTCTTAGAGATGTGTGCAAAGTGTGGATGAGCATTGTCCTGTTGTAAAATGGTACCAGAATACTACTGCATGAGAGGCAATGCATGAGAATGCAGGAGTTCCCTGATGTACCATTTTGTCATCAGAGTTTCTCAATTACTCCTAGCCTTTACCTGATTGCTCCCCACACAATGACTCCAGGAGAAATACTGCTGTGCTTCTCCGAGATGTTGGAAGAATGGCACTCTGTCAAGGCCACTACCACACACGCTGATGATGGTCATCCAGGGTAGTGCAAAACTGTGATTTAATTCCTGAACCCAATGTGACATCATTCATCAGCTGTCCATACTTCCCAGTTAGACCACCACACAAAACACAGTTGTTTGTGTTGTGTTTTAACAGCAGGCTATGCATGGGACGGTAATTCCCCAGTCCAACTGCTGCTAGTCTCCAACCAATAGTACAGATGGCAAAGAGGGGCTACAGTGTGCCTGGTGCACATTACGGCAGTCCTCCCTTGTGGTGGACAGGCATGGTTGAACAGAATCTTGATAACAAGTTTGCCTTGCCTAAAATACCCATGCAGCCCAACATTAGGCCAGCACCACATTTGAATGGACCACAAATTTAGATATTGCATGATTTGACCAGCCAGCCAAATGGAGACCCACAATAAGACCCCTTTCAAACTCTATCAGATGCTAATAACACTGTGTGACATGTGTACTTGGCATACATCTGATGCTGTTCACACACCTCATTTACCCTACCATGCCTCGTAACAACACCAAACACTAATATCAATAATGCACTCTGGTTGCCATCCTACCTGTCACAGAGAACTGTGACTATTCATTTACATACCTGCCAGTGGTGCATATGTGTACGAAGTTACATTGATATGCAATTGTGTTTTATGGGTGCTTCATTTCTTTTGGTCAGGCAGTGTAGGACCATTACTTTCAATGATGTGTACACTCACCTCTTCATGCTCTCATCAAGGGCAACAGACACTTGTAAGACACAACACTCACATTCTTAAATGGTAGCTGCCACTGTGTGTAAAGAAAGAAAACCAACCCAGTGTCTGCCAGCTAACAAAACCATACAGCTTCAACTTAAAGGATTGGTAGTGGACATATATATCTTCAAGAAATTTTTGTGGACAATACTACTGTATATATGGACATCACATGCCAGAAAATGTAGCAAAATATAGGAAGATCTGCAGAGGATTGACAGTTGACACAGGGACTGTCAACTGACCCAGAACAGACACAGATGTGACACATTGCACATAAAAACCAGAAAAATCATTATTGTTTGATTACACCACTGATTATTAATAACTGGAGATAGTCATTACTGCTAAATATGTAAAGGTGTACATTTGAAGTTGTCCAGGGTGCAAACTGAAATGGACAGTAAGTTATTGACAAAGAATGTAATTTACAAAACTTCATTAACTGGTCCATGCATAAAGTGTTTCAGTTTAAGACCCTTATTGTTAGAGAAGGAGCAATAATAGTGAACACTATAAATTAAGCTAAGCACTGGAAAGTGGCTTGCATAGTGTAAATGTAAGAGTGGTGTTTCAGAGTTGTATACTGTTCAACAGAAAACTGTGTAATTATGATAAAACTCATAATAAATTAACACAAAATGCAGTAAACTGAAGACTGGCCAGAGAGCATAGTGCACCAGCATGTCATTATATCAAACACAGTGGATGCCATGCTGCCCCATCTTTCATTCAATTACATTCTCCCCTATAGACATCTCTTCACCTCAAAGCAGCCTTTATAGTCAATATCTTCAATTATTTGTTGGTGTATTCCAATCTCTGCAGTTTTTGTCCTCTGTGGCATCCTCTAGTACCATGGAAGTCATGTATTATCATACTGTCGCCTCTTATCATCAGTGTTTACCACATATCCCTTTCCTTGACAATACTGCAGAGGATCATTCATTTCTTATCTCACTACTTTTTAGCATCCTTCTGCAACACCACATCTCAATCACTTTCATTCTCTTTTTTTCTGGTTTTCCCAAAGTCCATGACTCACATTGATACAATGCTGTACTCCATATGTACATCCTCAGATATTTGTTCCTTGAGTTAACACCTACACTGATGAATAACTACATTTTGACCACCTAGTTAAGAGTGTGTTTTCCATCTTTGGATCATAATACAGCAGCAGTTCTGCATGCCATGGATTCAACAAATCCTTGGTAGTTTTCCAGAGATATGTGGCACCAGATGTCTATGCACAGTTAACACAATTCTCATAAATTACAGGCCAGTGGTTTGTGTCCACACAACTGATGTCCAGTATTGGTGTGGATGTGATGCTTTGCGTTCAGATCAGGTGAATTAGGTGGCCAAGACATCAACCTGGGTAAACTATCAAGCTTCTCAAACCACTGTAGCACAATTCTGGCTTTCTGACATGGACAGTTATCTTGCTGGCAAGCGTCACCAGGGATGACATTGAGCAAGAAGGAACTCAGTTGGTCCACAATAATGGTCATGCAGTTGACAGCTGTCATGGGGCCCTCAATCACTGCCATAGGCTCCATGAAAGCCCAGGTTAATGTTCCCCGTAGCCTTATATTGCCCCCACTTGCCTGCATCAATGGTGTGGTCCATGTTTCAAGCATCTGTTAGCTTGGATGACAGTGTATCTAGACATGACCATCAACCTGGTGTAACAAGAAACATGATTCATGCAGCCAGGTGACACATTTCCATTGATCCAAACTTCCATCTATATGATCTCATGCTCACTGCAATGTGGTTGATGGCTTAGTAAACACAGGAACACCTGAGGGTCATCTGCCTCCGAGCCCCAAGTTTAACAATTTGCGCTGAGCAGTGCAATCGAAAACACTTATGCCTGCGCAGCACTGAACTCTGTCATCAGATCTACCAAAGATCATTGCCTGTCCTACTTAACAGAGCAGACAACACTCCAACTACATACTGTGGTAAGGCGTGGATGTCCAAAACTTTGTCCTGTAGTCATACTTTCACCATCCTTCAGCAATTTTCCATAGATGGTCATGACTATAGCACACAAATAGCCGACTAGCTTTGTCATTTCTGAGATGCTCGTTTCCAGGCACTGGGCCATAACAGTCTGCTCTTTGTCAAAGTTGCATATATCAGTGGCTTTCCCCGTTTGTGGTCTTTATCATTGCTAAAATGATTCTCCATTTATCTCTGCTCTGCTCATATAGTGTCCTCAACACATCACAAGCCTGCACCGTCACTGGGCAGCATTCCATCTCACAATGGGCAGGGTTCATAATTTTTTGGTCATTTGCATATCTGGTACTAGTAGACTTCTTTTCGCAAGGTATGCCCTGTTTGCTTGTGCTAGTCTGTTTATTGTATCCTCCTTGATCTGTGTGTCCTGCATTACTTTTCTGATACTACTACATAGTCCCCAATTTTTATGTTAACTTTATTGCTAACATGGTTTTTGCTACTGCTTGTAATTTTCACCCTTCTATGGTTTATGCTTGGTCCATATTCTGAGCTCATTAAACTGTTCATTCCATTCAACAGGTCCTGTAACTTTTCTTCACTATCGCTGAAGACAGCAGTGTCATCAATGAACCTTACCATAGACATCTTTTCACCCTCAATTTTAATCCCACTCATGAATATTCCTTTAATTTCTCTCATTGCCCCATTGAAGTACAAGTTGAACAGTAGGGGAAAAACTGTATAAATGGCTTGTGCTCTTTTTAATCTGAGCACTTCTCTCTTGGTCTTCCATTCTTATTGTTTCCTCATGGTTCTTGTACATATTGTGTATTACCCATTTTTTCTTATAGCTTATTCCTTTTTTCTGAGGGTTTCAGACATCTTGCACCATTTTACATTATCAAATTCCCATACTAGGATGACAAATCCTATGCAGGTGTCTTGATTTTTCCAAAGTGTTTCCTGCATTTACTCATATATCATGTTCTGTAAGTCCCATCATGAAAGATAGTCTTCATGGATGTCCAGTGAGTCAAGTTATACAATAACAGGCATAAGCATACCTTGTTGAATACTTCTGTAAAGTATACTAACAACAAATTGTGATTAGTGCTATTCTATTCAAATGATTATGCTAATTAGTTTTAGATTACTTTATGTCTGGTAGGAGAAAGATAGCTACTTTGAAGAAAGCCACTGCTCCCCACCGTTCTGTTGCTCTTTTAATCTAATACTTCAAAGAAAGCATATATGCAGAACATTATCAGCTGTCTGTATACTATCAACATCAGGATCTATCCAATACAAATATTATACTCCAAATATTCTGATAAATTGTAGGGGTGACTAAAGAGGTATTCCTTTAATTTGGCTTTAAATGTTTGGTTATATTAAATACCCTGACTGATGACCACTGTTATAGAATTTTCACCAGAACTGTAGTGTCCCAGAGATTATGCTATAGAATAGAACTGAACGAAAGAACGTATGCTAGCACTCCTGCCTGCAGATTAACACAGTGAGGGATATTTCTGAGTGCAAAGTGGGTAGAACTGAGCTTACATACATGCTAGTGCCACATCAATTTATAAATCTATTTGGGTGCCTGGGAAATTCATTGAGCCTCATCCATTGTATGCCTATTGATATCTTCTTCCGATACCTGTGCCTCATTTTCCTTTATTTGGAATTGCATAATATGAGTTCTTGCAAGACTGAAGGTCAAGCCGTTGGCTGTGAACCAGTTGTAAGACTTACGTCATCAGTAAACATTACAGTTGTTGAATAGTCCTTGACTGTTCTGACTAAATTATTTATGTAGACCAAGAACAGGAACATGTCAAGCACTGAAACTTGTGGTGTACGGTATGTAATGTTTCCTGGTCCTTAATTTAATCTTTTTTCTGTCGTATCATTTGCTAACATGACCCTCTGTTTTCCAATGTGAAAATATGACTCCCCCAGTAAAGAGAGAATACCTTTAATGGCATTTCATTTTAGTTTCCTAGCAAAATTTTATGATGTGCTCTGTCAAAGAGCTTGGCAATATCACAGAAAATACCAGCAAGGTGACTTTTGTTGTTAAGTTCTATTGCAATTTAGTTCATGAGATCATGTATTGTATTCATAGCAGGGAAGTCTTTACAGAAGCCAAACTGATCCTGTTAAAAGATTATTCACAAAATGATGGGTCAGTATTTTGTTATAAACTACTTCTTAAAAATTTTTTGAGAAAATCTAAATCTACAGCTATACTCTGCACACCATTGTGAAGTGCATGGCAGGTGGTACATCCCACTGCACTAGTTATTATGGCTTTTTCCCATTCCATTCATATATGGAGTGCAGGAATAATGATTGTTTCAATGCCTCTGCATGTGCTGTAATCTTATCCTCACAATACATATGGCGATATATGTGGAGATTGTAGGTACATTCTAAGAGTCATCATTTATAGCCAGTTCTTGAAACTTTATCAGTAGACTTTCTCAGTACAGTTTCCATCTTCTTCAGGAGTCTGCCAGTTGAGTTCTTTCAACATCTCATGGTCAGTGGCACTCTTCCACAGCTCAAACAAACCTGTGACCATTGTGCTTACCTTCTCTGCATATATTCAATATAAAACAGGTCTCACACACTTGAGCAATATTCTACAATAGGTTACATGAGTGATTTGTAGTCTGATTGAATTTCCCTAACATTCTATCATTCAGAATGTGGGAAGGAGGGAGACTGATTTATAATTAAAGATCAGTTGCTCATCTTTTGTATATTGCTTTTACAAGTGCATACTTAAGTCTTTCAGGATATTAAGCTCAATTTATGAATTAGTTGTGAAGGTAAATCACGGGTGGCATTAAAAAATTAGATTTTATTACTTTGGCTGCCATACCGTCATAGTCAGAAGAGTGATTTCTTTAGCAGAAGAGTTGGAAAAATTGATGTCTGGTGGTGAAGTATCTGTTGCCTGTCTAAGTAAGTTTATTGGATCTGTCTTCAATGGACCATTTCTGATCCCCATGTTTTCAGTTACAGTTATGAAGAATTCACTGAATTTACTAGCAAATTGTTTGAAATTCATATCATCTGTCTCGTTGCTGTTGTCATCTGGAACTGCAGTATTATTTGTCTTGCTGAATTTTCCATGCCTTGTTCCTTGGAATTTTGAATTTTTTGTGCTTGGTGCATTGTCTTTGTCTTTTCGATGACACCCTGAAGAACTTTGCAAGTCTTTTTGTAGTGCATTTTTTTAAAGTCTCTGTTGGAGCTAGTTCTTTCCATGAAATAAATCTTCCTCTTTGTTTTGTGCTTATGCTGTAGATGCTCCTGACCTGTTGTGAAGGAAAGTGGGTTTATGATGTTATACAGGGTGTTTCAAAAATGACCGGTATATTTGAAACGGCAATAAAAACTAAACGAGCAGCGATAGAAATACACCGTTTGTTGCAATATGCTTGGGACAACAGTACATTTTCAGGCGAACAAACTTTCAAAATTACAGTAGTTACAATTTTCAACAACAGATGGCGCTGCAAGTGATGTGAAAGATATAGAAGACAACGCAGTCTGTGGGTGCGCCATTCTGTACATCGTCTTTCTGCTGTAAGCGTGTGCTGTTCACAACGTGCAAGTGTGCTGTAGACAACATGGTTTATTCCTTAGAACAGAGGATTTTTCTGGTGTTGGAATTCCACCGCCTAGAACACAGTGTTGTTGCAACAATACGAAGTTTTCAACGGAGGTTTAATGTAACCAAAGGACCGAAAAGCGATACAATAAAGGATCTGTTTGAAAAATTTCAACGGACTGGGAACGTGACGGATGAACGTGCTGGAAAGGTAGGACGACCGCGTACGGCAACCACAGAGGGCAACGCGCAGCTAGTGCAGCAGGTGATCCAACAGCGGCCTCGGGTTTCCGTTCGCCGTTGTTGCAGCTGCGGTCCAAATGACGCCAACGTCCACGTATCGTCTCATGCGCCAGAGTTTACACCTCTATCCATACAAAATTCAAACGCGGCAACCCCTCAGCGCCGCTACCATTGCTGCACGAGAGACATTCGCTAACGATATAGTGCACAGGATTGATGACGGCGATATGCATGTGGGCAGCATTTGGTTTACTGATGAAGCTTATTTTTACCTGGACGGCTTCGTCAATAAACAGAACTGGCGCATATGGGGAACCGAAAAGCCCCATGTTGCAGTCCCATCGTCCCTGCATCCTCAAAAAGTACTGGTCTGGGCCGCCATTTCTTCCAAAGGAATCATTGGCCCATTTTTCAGATCCGAAACGATTACTGCATCACGCTATCTGGACATTCTTCGTGAATTTGTGGCGGTACAAACTGCCTTAGACGACACTGCGAACACCTCGTGGTTTATGCAAGATAGTGCCCGGCCACATCGCACGGCCGACGTCTTTAATTTCCTGAATGAATATTTCGATGATCGTGTGATTGCTTTGGGCTATCCGAAACATACAGGAGGCGGCGCGGATTGGCCTCCCTATTCGCCAGACATGAACCCCTGTGACTTCTTTCTGTGGGGACACTTGAAAGACCAGGTGTACCGCCAGAATCCAGAAACAATTGAACAGCTGAAGCAGTACATCTCATCTGCATGTGAAGCCATTCCGCCAGACACGTTGTCAAAGGTTTCGGGTAATTTCATTCAGAGACTATGCCACATTATTGCTACGCATGGTGGATATGTGGAAAATATCGTACTATAGAGTTTCCCAGACCGCAGCGCCATCTGTTGTTGAAAATTGTAACTACTGTAATTTCGAAAGTTTGTCTGCCTGAAAATGTACTGTTGTCCCAAGCATATTGCAACAAACGGTGTATTTCTATCGCTGCTCGTTTAGTTTTTATTGCCGTTTCAAATATACCGGTCATTTTTGAAACACCCTGTAAGAATATTTTTAGGAAAGAATTAAATTCTTCATCTACTGTGTGTTCTGGGTAAGCAAACTTCTTTCAGTTTGCATCCTGCAAATTCTCTCTGAATAACATAACTGAGATAGCTTTAACAATTTTGAGACATTTTGCTTCTCCTTTCTTAATTAAACCTGATTGATGGGGATGCTTTGTTGCTGGTGTGTGGTCAGAGGAACCATTTATTGTGGGAATCACTCCTGTCTCATTAAAGACAGTTGAATTTAGAAATAAATCACTGTTGCACTTCATATTTCTATCCTTGTTGAGAATGTTACTAGGGTTCAAACCAAAGCTGAACATCAGTAACTCCAGGTGCAGCTGACCAGAACTATACAAAGTGAAATCTCCACATACAGTGACTTCTCAGTTATTTCTACTAAATCTTATTAGTACCACCTCTAATTGATTAGTGAAGTTTGAAACATTCCCTATTGGAAGCCTTTAGGTTGTTAGAACTGCTGTTGTGTATATTTTCAGGTCTATTGCTAAAGTACAGCACTCAGATAACTGTTCAATGCAGTATTCACTGTGGCCTGTGGTCTGGGAGTTTATTCCACTTTTTATGTATATAACCACTAACTCTCGTTTTACCTATATTTTACGTACACTAATATAATACTAATTTGTGCGTCTCTTGGTGCGTGTGTTCTCTTTCTGTGACTTATTCTTATGTATTGTTATGCATAGCACATGCAGGGTGACAATTATTGAACTATACGGAAAAAAAAATTAAATTAGTTACAAACTACTGTGTGCACGCACTTTATTCAACATGTAAACATCACTAAAGATATTTGGACTTAGGGTATGATGTGTGATATGCCTGCCATCCTTGACGATAATGTGGAGGAGACAAATAGCGAAATTCTGCATGACCGGCTGAAGTGTCAGAACATCGTGCTGTCGATGACCTCCTGAATTGCTGTTTTCAGCTCAGCAGTGGTTTTGGAGTTATTGCTGTACAGCATGTCTCCCACAAAAAGGAGAGACATGTGTTCAGATCCGGAGACTATGGCGGCCTGTCAAGACCCATGCATGACCTCTAGGTACTCCAGAACCAGAAATTGGTGCCCAGAGTGCTCCTTCAGGAAATCAAACACTCTCCTGCTTCTATCACATCTTGTCAAAATCAGGGTCACTTTGGATCTGGGGATGAAATCGCCTTCCAAAAACTTCACGTACCATTCAGTAGTCACCGTGCTACCAAGGAATGTCACACCAATTATTCCATGGATGGACACTGTACACCACACAGCCGTTGAGGGTGAAGAAACTTCTCGATCATGAAACGTGGGTGCTCAGTCCCCCAAATGTGCCAATTTTGCTTATTGATGAACCCATCCATATGAAAGTGGCCAACAACAACAAGCCACACATCCATATGCACATACTAATTCCAAACACACCCCATGGCCAACCATGCAGTTTGAATGTCCTTATGTAAACCATTCAGAAGTTATGACAATTTTATTTCATATAGTTCAATAATTGTCACCCTGTATCTAGAAATACCTTTAGATTTTTCAGTTATGTGTATTGATATGAGAAACTCATTTTTTATTTTTGAATAATGTTCATATATTTTGAAGAAAAGGTCCAATTGTACTTATTTTAATTTTGTGGCATTCATTGGACCACTGTAGTTAGTTATACAAAGATTTATACAAGTAGGTGTTATTCCATAATACAATTCAGTTCAATAATAAGTCAATAAGACAGAATAGTACAGTAGTTTTAAAAGGATTATTATAATTTTTATTATGTAAAGGGTGTTTTGCTCTTCAGTCTGCCCAATACTTCTTCATTCTTTCAGATATTTTCTTTCTTTCTTTGTCTGAGATCACTCTTCCTGTAGTCTCTTTTTATTGATCTTCATTTGTAGTGTGGTTTGTGTGTCTTGCAGTTTTCTCTGTTTTGTTTTTCAGGTAGTCTACTGTAATTTGGACTTCTCTTGTATCTTCCTTAATTTCTGTGATCCATTCAATGTTGCTCTTACTATTCCACAATATTTCTATTATTCTCTTA
Organism: Schistocerca nitens; assembly: GCF_023898315.1. Lineage (NCBI taxonomy): Eukaryota > Metazoa > Arthropoda > Insecta > Orthoptera > Acrididae > Schistocerca > Schistocerca nitens. The sequence goes on along the minus strand of NC_064614.1, from coordinate 486,872,517 downwards.
CTAATTTGTTTCTGGTATTCTCACAAAATGTCCAAAGAATGAGATAAGTTACTTCCTGATTGTGCTTTTTACTGATTCTATTTTCTTCTATACTGTTTCATTTGAAGCTATTCTCCAATGCCCATTTACTTGATGTTGTTTATTTATGTGTGTCCTAATTATTCTTCTTTCTGTCTTTAGTATTTTGCCAACTTCGTTTTGAATATGGTTTCAGCTGCATGTTATTTCTGGCGTGTAACTGTTTTATAGTTTTAATTTTGCATCTGTGGACTGGATTTTTTTGTTGTATGTGTTTTTGGTGATGTAATTTGTTTTGTTCAGTTTTTTTATTCTGTTTTGCCACGTTGGTTTCTCATTTAGATTGTGTCTTATGAGTTCACATAAAAGTTTAAATTTATCAATAATTTTGATTTTCTGCTCTTGTTTTGGAATTTTGTTTGCAGTTGAGGGTTAGTTAGCACAATCTCTGTTTTTTCAAATGGTACTCTTGGCCCATTTTCTGCACTATTTCATGTTGCATGGTTTCTTGAACATTGTTGACTAGGAGAACAAGATCATCAGCAAATCCCACACAGCTTAAACTTGTATCACTTTTCCCCACTCTCATTTCTTATGTTCTTTGGATTATCCTTGTACCATTCTCTCATTATGTATTCCAGTGCACAGTAGTGGTGATAAACAGTCAAATTGTCTTAAGCCAGTTTTTATGAGGAATAGTTCAGAAATTTCTCTTGTGTGCTTCACTTCTGATTTGATGTTGGTTAGACTAAGTTCAGTTAGTGTAATTAGTTTTGGATGGAGTCCCAGATTCCTTAAAATTCGTAGTACTGAAGGACTATGGAGACAGTCATATGGTCTTCTTAAAATCTACAAATGTTATTGCCAGATTTTTGTTCTGTTTCCTGTAGTATGCCATAATCAATTTTAAACTAATGATCTGCTCTGCACAGCTTCTCCGTGGTCTGAAACCACCCTGGTATTCCCCTAACTCCTGCTCTAGTTCCTCGATTCTGCCATATAGGATCCTGGATAAAAACTTGTATGTTCAGTCCAGGAGAGAGATTCCTTTGTATTTGTCCAGATTGCTAATATCTCCTTTCTTGTGTAACGTGTGAATGACAGCCATGGTTCAATGTTCGGGCAATTGTTCTGTTATTCAAATTTTTGTTAGATTAGAGCCTTGTGTAAGATTGTCTTGACGGTGTCACTTGAATATTTCCATGTTTCAACAATAAGCTGTCTCCAGATGCTCTATAACTTTTTTGTTCTTTGAGGGCCCTTTCTACCTCTCAGAAAGTTAGAGGGTCGAATTTGTTTGGTTTTTATTGGGGTATTATGTTAATTTGTTAGAGTTCTTTGAGTTCTTCACAGTTCAAAAGTTTATTAAGTATTTTTGTCATGATTTCCGCATTTTCTTTGTTAGAGTGTGCCATTCTTTCATCTTTATCTTTCAGTATTAGCCTAGGGGGCTCATACCGTTGTAGTTGTTTTCCAAAGGTTTTGTGGTACTTTCTGGAAATGGTTTTTTGGTGATTATCTCCTATTGAGTTTATTATGTCTTTATGGAATCCTCTCTTAATTCTCCTAATGTTTTGTGTGAATTTGCTCCTTTCATTTTTGAGATTGATGACATTTTATGTGTGTGTGAAACTTTAACCGCACTTCGTGTCTTTCTTCATTCAATTTGTCACAGTCTGGTCTCCACGATGCATTTTCTATTTTCTTTTCTCTCTCTCTCTCTCTCTCTCTCTCTCTCTCTTTTTCTTTTTTTTCCCCCCAGCAGCTTGTCTTTTGAGATTTGGTACCAGTTATATCACCTGTTCATTTAATGATTTGTGTTATTTGTCATTTGTAATTAGATTATGTGAGTCATACCTCCTTTTTGTTTTATTAGTTTTTCCAATCTTTTTCTTTAATAAAGTGAATTTGATTTTAATTTTAACTAAGTAGTGGTCTGAGCCTGTGTGTGCTCCTCTCAATACTTCAAAAAGAGCTCCCCCTACCTCCAGTCTAGGTGTCTCCATGTGTATGTTGATTTAGATATAAGGTTGTGTTCTCTGCACAGTTATACAAGACTTTGACCATTTTTGTTTGTAAAATCATGTGGACTTCAATTTCCAATTTTATCTTTGTATTTCCTTTAGGCAATATAATAATGTACGGAAAGTTCTGGTTGAGAATTATGAGTTATTTAGGAATAAAGCAGATGAGTCACCGTAAACATACAGAGCTTTGCTAGCTTTCGGAATTAATTTCCTTTCTCACACTTGTAGGAGAAAAATGTACACACACACACACACACACACACACACACACACACACACACACACACATTGACTGTCAGCTCATTCCTTGCCCACAGTGAGAGTACCGGGGTGAAGTGGGGGTGCAGTGTGGAGTGGTGTGACGGATGGAGAGAGGCAGGAGACAGGGAGATTTTATTATTTTATTGCAGTATGTATTCCATAGATCCATATTTTGTGTGGTAACGTATGGATGTGGAACAAGTCAAAACATTTAATTCATAATTACATTTGTTTCCATCAGGACAATGAACAAAGATTAAGAATACAATTAAAAATAATAATAAAGTAACACAATAAGTAGGTTCTAACTACATTCACAAACAGAGGTTAAGATAACGTTAAGATACAATTTTCAGGTCTTATCTAAACAATTTTTATAGAGTAAAAGTAACCATCTTCTTGACTTACAGATCACCAAATAATTCAATTAAAGCAGCAATATATATTGAATCACGAATACACAATAATACATGGTAAATAATCTTAGCTATCTCAGCTATAGAATCCTTCTAAAGAATAGTAACTTTTTTCAAGCAAGAACTCCTTTAGCCTACTTTTAAACAGTACATATCACCTTATTGACACTTAATATTACTTGGAAGTGCATTGAAGATTTTTGTGCTTGTGTATTTTACACCTTTTTGCACCAGAGACAAATTTTTCAGGTCACAGTATATGTTACATTTCCTTCTTATGTTATGATGATGGTATGTTTCATTCATTTCATACTGAGAAGGATTGTGAAGCATGGATGTCATGATTGAAAAGAGATGTTGTGAAGTAGTGGTTAGTATTCCTATTTGCTTAAAAAGGTTGTGACATGAGGTTCTTGGAGGCACTCCACACAAAATTTGGACAACCTTTTTCTGTCTTGTAAAGACTTTTTTCAACAGCGGTTATTACCCCAGAAGATTAATCTATGAGACATAAGTGAATGGAAGTAGCCAAGGTAAGCAGATTTTGAGACAATGATGTCTCCAAATTTGGCGATTATCTGGATGGCACATGTTGCTGAACTAAGCCTTTGCAGAGCTTGGAGAATGTGGTATTCCCAATCAAGCCTGTTGTCTACATGTATGCCCAAGAATTTCAAACAGTCTACCCTCTGTTTCTGCTGGCTCTCATGTGCAATGTGTACCTCCAGTGAGGCTTTTGTGACCAGAATGTATATCAATGAATTGGTTTTGCTGAGGTCTATTGGTGGAGAATTTACTGTGAACCAATTCAGATACTTGTGTCATCTGCAAACATTGTAAAGTTGATTGCTGTGTTTCACGACAAAAGTAGGTCATTGATATATTATAGAAATAGCAGGGGACCAAGGACAGAATCTTGTGGAACTCTATAATTTACTGTTCCCCAGTAGGAACTGTACCCCTCCTACCAGCATATTGTTACCATCTAACATTATTTTCTGTTGTCTGCCCTGTAAATAGGATTTTGCCCATTTGTCCTTGGAGTCCTTAGTGGCCTGCGTTCTCTATAAGTATTGTATGATTGGCACAGTCAAAGGTCTTGGACAGATCACAAAATATGTCTGCAGGCAATGTCTTTGTGTCAAGGCATTCCAAAACATTACTGGTAAATGGAAATATAGCTTCAGTTGTGGATATACCTTCTCTGAATCAAAACTGGTTTTTACTATTTATTGCAAAGTCTTCTAGGTGACTGACTATCCTGGCATATATTAATTTTTTTGAGGACTTTAGAAAATGTAGTCAAAAGAGAGAGAGGAAGATAATTTGTAACATCTGAGGCTTTGCTAAGATACCATGTTTCAGAGAAGCATTGAATGTATGAACTAGGACTTCACTGAACTGATTGCAGCAGGCTTTTAGCAGTTTGCTGGAGATGTTGTTGACATCACTTGAATTTTTGCTTTTTAAGGAAATAATAGTCTTTCTTACTTCGTTTACTGTTATAGGGACTATACCTATCTGCTCTACTGAGTTTGGGAAATTACCTTTCAGTATTTTAAGGCCTCTTCTAAGGAGCCACTGTATCCTTTTTTCTCAGCAACACTTACAAAGTGCTCATTAAAATTTTTTGCCACCATCTCTTGATTTTGTACTTGTCTATCTTCATTACTGAGAACAGTGTTTTGGGATCTATTTGGGAAATTTTCACCAGTCTCACTCCTTATCACTTCCCATACTATTTTGATTTTATTACTAGATTTATTAATTTTTTAGCGCAGATACAAACTTTTTGATGTACAGCTCTCATTTCCTTTTGCATGAAATCTTAATGCCACAGGTTATCCAGGGCTTTTTGGTATGTTTTGTATTTTGGTTTTATACTTTTTTTGTGAAGGTATTTCAAATATCAGTGCCACTTTGTTAGTGAAAAGATGTACTTGGAATTGGCATTTTCTAAATTATACACAGGTCTCCAGTCTGTGGCTTGGAGATGTGATTTAAAAGTCTGGATGGTTTCAACATTAACTGTCATAGCTATTTTCCAATTGGGGCCACTATCATTCTCATAGATACTTGCACTATTTACAGTCAGTTCTTGTCCATCATGGCCAGCGAGACCAGTCAGGACTTACCTGATAGTTGTATCGCCTATTTGGCTCTGGTCTATAAATATATTATCAAAAAGTGTGCTTGTACATGAAGTTATTCTAGTAGGGAAACTAATTACAGAAGCAAGATTATATGTGGACATCAGAGTTTCTAGGTCTAATCTGTCTCTGGAATTTGTTAAAAAGTTTACATTGAAGTCTGCAAGCACTATCACATTTCTTTTGTGTTTGAATAAGTATGTTAGGAGAACATCTAACTTCTTCTAAAAGAGACTAAAGTTCCCTGAAGATGCTCTGTACACTGTAACTACTGATATATGGGAGTTATTCAAAGACAGTTCTATGGCACACACTTCCAAATGTTGTTCTAAACAATAATTCTGCACTTCAATCTCTCTACATGTGACTGTTTTTAACATAAATGGCAACACCTCTTTACACTTTCTACAAAATGATGTTGCTAAGTAATAATTATTTATTGCAAGTTTTTCTGTACTAGAATTAAGATGGTGCTCACTAAAGCACAGAACATGGGCATAGTCTGTACTTCAATGGATGTTGTTGTTGTGGTCTTCAGTCCTGAGACTGGTTTGATGCAGCTCTCCATGCTACTCTATCCTGTGCAAGCTTCTTCATCTCCCAGTACCTACTGCACCCTACATCCTTCAGAATCTGCTTAGTGTATTCATCTCTTGGTCTCCTTCTACGATTTTTACCCTCCACGCTGCCATCCAATACTAAATTGGTGATCCCTTGATGACTCAGAACATGTCCTACCAACCGATCCCTTCTTCTAGTCAAGTTGTGCCACAAGCTCCTCTTCTCCCCAATTCTATTCAATACCTCCTCATTAGTTATGTGATCAACCCATCTAATCTTCAGCATTCTTCTGTAGCACCACATTTCAAAACCTTCTATTCTCTTCTTGTCTAAGCTATTTATTGTCCACGTTTCACTTCCATACATGGCTACACTCCATACAAATACTTTCAGAAACGACTTCCTGACATTTAAATCAATACTCGATGTTAACAAATTTTTCTTCTTCAGAAACGCTTTCCTTGCCATTGCCAGTCTACATTTTATATCCTCTCTACTTCGACCATCATCATTTATTTTGCTCCCCAATAGCAAAACTCCTTTACTACTTTAAGGGTTTCATTTCCTAATCTAATTCCCTCAGCATCACCCGACTTAATTTGACTGCATTCCATTATCCTCGTTTTGCTTTTGTTGATGTTCATCTTATACCCTCCTTTCAAGACGCTGTCCATTCCGTTCAACTGCTCTTGCAAGTCCTTTGCTGTCTCTGACAGAATTACAATGTCATCGACGAACCTCAAAGTTTTTATTTCTTCTCCGTGGATTTTAATACCTACTCCGAACTTTTCTTTTGTTTCCTTTATTGCTTGCTCAATATACAGATTGAATAACTTCGGGGATAGGCTACAACCCTGTCTCACTCCCTTCCCAACCACTGCTTCCCTTTCATACCCCTTGACTCTTATAACTGCCATCTGGTTTCTGTACAAATTGTAAATAGCCTTTCGCTCTCTGTATTTTACCCCTGCCACGTTCAGAATTTGAAAGAGAGTATTCAAATCAACATTCTCAAAAGCTTTCTCTAAGTCTACAAATGCTAGAAACGTAGGTTTGCCTTTCCTTAATATTTCTTCTAAGATAAGTCGTAGGGTCAGTGTTGCCTCCCATGTTCCAACATTTCTACGGAATCCAAACTGATCTTCCCCGAGGCCGGCTTCTATCAGTTTTTCCATTCGTCTGTAAAGTATTCGTGTTAGTATTTTGCAGCTGTGACTTATTAAACTGATAGTTCGGTAATTTTCACATCTGTCAACACCTGCTTTCTTTAGGATTGGGATTATTATATTCTTCTTGAAGTCTGAGGGTATTTCGCCTGTCTCATACATCTTGCTCACCAGATGGTAGAGTTTTGTCAGGACTGGCTCTCCCAAGGTTGTCAGTAGTTCTAATGGAATGTTGTCTACTCCGGGGGCCTTGTTTCGACTCAGGTCTTTCAGTGCTCTGTCAAACTCTTCACGCAATATCATATCTCCCATTTCATCTTCATCTACATCCTCTTCCATTTCCATAATATTGTCCTCAAGTACATCGCCCTTGTATAGGCCCTCTGTATACTCCTTCCACCTTTCTGCTTTCCCTTCTTCGCTTAGAACTGGGTTTCCATCTGAGCTCTTGATATTCATGCAAGTGGTTCTCTTTTCTCCAAAGGTCTCTTGCCTGCTTCATTTACTGCAATTTTGTATTTTCTCCTTTCATCAATTAAATTCAGTATCTCTTCCGTTACCCATGGATTTCTACTAGCCCTCGTCTTTTTACCTACTTGATCCTCTGCTGCCTTCACTATTTCATCCCTCAAAGCTACCCATTCTTCTTCTACTGTATTTCTTTCCCACATTCCTGTCAATTGTTCCATTACACTCTCCATGAAACTCTGTACAACCTCTGGTTTAGTCAGTTTATCCAGGTCCCATCTCCTTAAATTCCCACCTTTTTGCAGTTTCTTCAGTTTTAATTTACAGTTCATAACTAATAGATTGTGGTCAGAGCCCACATCTGCCCCTGGAAATGTCTTACAATTTAAAATCTGAACCCTAAATCTCTGTCTTACCATTATATAATCTATCTGAATCCTTCTAGTATCTCCAGGGTTCTTCCATGTATACAACCTTCTTCCATGATTCTTAAACCAAGTATTAGCTATGATTAAGTTATGCTCTGCGCAAAATTCTACCAGGCAGCTTCCTCTTTCATTTGTTAGCCCCAATCCATATTCACCTACTATGTTTCCTTCTCTCCCTTTTCCTACTGATGAATTCCAGTCACCCATGACTAATAAATTTTCGTCTCCCTTCACTACCTGAATAATTTCTTTTATCTCATCATACATTTCATCAATTTCTTCATCATCTGCAGAGCTAGTTGTCATATAAACTTGTACTACTGTAGTAGGCGTGGACTTCGTGTCTATCTTGGCCACAATAATGCGTTCACTATGCTGTTTGTAGTAGCTTACCCATACACCTATTTTTTTATTCATTATTAAACATACTCCTGCATTACCACTATTTGATTTTGTATTTATAACCCTGTATTCACCTGACCAGAAGGCTTGTTCCTCCTGCCACCGAACTTCACTAATTCCTACTATATCTAACTTTAACCTATCCATTTCCCTTTTTAAATTTTCTAACCTACCTGCCCGATTAAGGGATCTGACATTCCACGCTCCGATCCATAGAACGCCAGTTTTCTTTCTCCTTATAACGACGTCCTCTTGAGTAGTCCCTGCCCGGAGATCCGAATGGGGGACTATTTTACCTCCGGAATATTTTACCCAAGAGGACGCCGTCATCATTTAATCATACAGTAAAGCTGCATGCCCTCGGGAAAAGTTACGGCTGTAGTTTCCCCTTGCTTTCAGCCGTTCGCAGTACCAGAACAGCAAGGCCATTTTGGTTAGTGTTACAAGGCCAGATCAGTCAATCATCCAGACTGTTGCCGCTGCAACTACTGAAAAGGCTGCTGCCCCTCTACAGGAACCACCCGTTTTCTGGCCGCTCAACAGATATCCCTCCGTTGTGGTTGCACCTACGGTATCGCTATCTGTATCGTTGAGGCACGCAAGCCTCCCCAACAACAGCAAGGTCCATGGTTCATGGGGGGGGGGGGGGGGGGTACTTCATGGATCATGGATATTAATTATAATTCATTTACCTTACTGCAGAGGCCTCTAATGTTTTGGTGATAAATTGCCAGGTTTTGTTTAGCAGAAGCAGAGTAAATTGTTTTCTCTCAAAAAGAAGTTTAATTTGAAGGTATTTTTCACTATCTATTTCTCCAATTTGGTCTGTTTCCACACACTGATAGATTGTGAAGAAGCACTTTTACCTTTTTTTTTCACCAGCCAGTTGTCCAATGTAGTCTGCCTACACCCAGTCCTATAGTTATCTTGTGTAGTGGTACACTCTTCGTTCAGATCAGATTGTCCTTGCATTTGTAGTTATATGACATATTATAGTCGCTAAATGATTTTTCCCACAGCAGTTGAGGTGAAGGCCATGAGTGGTGTACAGTTCTCTACCAAATTTGTGAGCTTCAATCCTATGAAAACTAAAGTGCTGCAGATTTCTGCATAATGTCTATTTGTAGCTATTACTATCTTATTTACACCCAAGGATTATATTAAGTCATGCCTGTGTGGAATATCAACTACAATTATGTTGGAATGTTTCAAGTGGTTCAGAGCTGTTCTTAACACATTAGCAGCATGTGGACCTTCGCTGTGAAGGGTTGGGGGAAAGCATCTAGCAGTTGTGGGAGAATGGGAAGCTGTCTGAGGGTGCATGGGCACACCCCCACCCACACCCACACGCAAACCCACCCCCATTATCAAAGAAACTTAAGACTTTCAATGCTTTAGTGTGTGTGAGAGTTTCGCTCATACTAGAATAAAAACAAAACACTAAACACAGAATTTTCCTCCATTGGCTGATTTTAAACCATTTACATCTGCTTTTAACTTACAATTTCTGTTGTACTACACAGATTATTTCATACTCTAAAGCTACTTTTATAACTTTTTCCATTGGTCGGTGAATACAGATGTTTATTTACAATAAGCGATTTTGCTTTTGTTTTAAATGAATCCCCACAATGTGCTATTATTGATTCTGGCAATTTGTTGTACCACATTAATCCTTTGATCTATGGACTGTGGTCTGTTACTGTAATTTTGTTCTTTGTATTAAATAACTGTGCATCTTTCTGGGGTTATAGTTATGTGCATGCTGCATGTTAAAATAACAACAGCACGAAAGGTAGCAAATGATGAAATTTTACTGGTTGTGTGTAGCTGTTGATTTTGGGTTATACAGGACACAAAAGTTAGTATCATACAGGCTGGAGAATATATTGGCCATGGCCACAGTCAAATACCCTTTCTATAGAGGTAGATCATGACAGAAAGAGCAGCATGCACTCTTCTGTACCTTTGTTCAAATATAAAATTATGGAGACTACAAAGATAGGAGCAATCAAAGGGCTTAACATGTCAGAAATTTAATGCTTGCTGTCCAAGTAATGGATGCAGTCTATTCTCCTTGAAACCATCACACATACTGTTGGCGTGCCTCTATCTGCTGCCACATCAAGGGAAGCCACAACAATAATTGCCATGCTGATAGCCTGTGATGCTTCAAACACCATCTCACTGTGTGTATGGTACTTACCTTACTTCAAACAAGCCTATTCCTTGACTCAAGGTACATAACACATCTGCATGATTCTTCATGGCCGAGTGAACAGCATACGAGTCCTCCTAGGCACTTGTGACATGGGAACATTGATACCTGCTTAGTGTTGAGTATGAACCCATCAATTAAATGTTTATGATACAGTTGTTGGATACTGAAGAATGCAATATAGCGGAACAATAAACTGTGGTCTCTATTAACCACAGTTCTGCTGTGGCTGAATTCACATATTTGCTGGTAAACATTCTTCCTTTTTACACAAGGTATAACATGACCATCTCATAGAAAGCAACATTCAGATTCATGATCCAGTGACATTAATGTGACGACTGCATATGTTTGACATCAACAAGCAATAAACACTCACAGATGGCAGGTGGCAGCACTAGCAGTGATGGGTATATCAAGTATGTCTGGGAGATGCAAAAACAGTGCAGCCATTGTCATAATATGAAAATGGATGGACTTATGTGACATCCAAAAGGACATGATCGTTAGCTTCCAGGTCAAGAGTGGAAGCTTTTCCGAAACGGCTAAGATAACATGATCATCACATAGAAAACAAGATTTGGATATGTGGTCCAGTGTCATTAATGTGACCATTGCATATGTTTGACATCAACATGCAATAATCACCCACATACGGCAGGTGGTAGCACTAGCAGTGAAGGGTGTATCAAGTGTTCAGGAACCAGTGCAGCTGTAGTCGAAATGCGGAAACGGACTGATTTATCTGACATCCAAAAGGGCATGATGATTAGCTTTCAGGCCGAGAGTGGAAGCTTTACTGAAATACCTAAGCTTGTAAACTGTTCGCATGCCACTGTTGTTACTATATAGCATGCATGGCAAAACTGATGCCGAGGCAACTGTGGTGAACCACGGGTTACAGATGATGAGTGAACAACAGCTGCAGAGATGTGTAAATATGAATAGAAGTGCAACTGACTGCCCAAATGAACTAAGTTCTCCTCATTCACAGTTCAGCAAACATTGCTGCATACAGACCTCCACAGCAGGCACCTGGTTCATGCTCCCATGCTGACTGCTGTTCATCAATGCCAAAGGCTGAAAATTTCATGCCATACTGCAACTGGATGTTCGCTGCGTGGTGACAGGTGGTCTTTTCAGATGAATCACATTTCATGCTCCACTGGATAGATGGCCATTTGTGTGTGTGGCATGAAGTGTCTGAAAGCAAACACTCTGCAACAATCATTGTCTGGGAAATGCTTTTGAGGCATTCCCTGAGTGAGCTCTTCACTCTGGAAGGCACAATGGATCAACACAAGTATGCAACTATCCTTGGAGACCATGTCCACCCCTACATGCAGTTTGTTTTTCCTTGGCAAGGTGACACGCACCAATTGGACAATGCAACATGTCATGCAACTCATAGTGTATGTGCCTGGTTCGAAGAGCGCCAGGATGAGTTTACCTGACTCTCCAATTGCCAAACTCCACAGATTAAAACCCAATAGAGAGTCTGAGGTACCGCCTCGAATGGGCTGTTCGTGCCATGGATCTGTAACCAAGAAACCTAGTGCAGCTGACCACAGCACTGAAGTCGGCGTGGCTCCACATCCCTGTTGGTATCTCTCTTCCTCTCCATGCTGCAAAAGGTGGTTGTTGGTCACATTAATGTGGCTGGATCATATATGATTCATGAATGAGGAACTCACTGCATAATTGTTTTTCATATACAGATTGTAAATGGCATTACTTCTACCTAAAGTGTGCACTTTTGCTGAACTGATAATCAGTACATATCCATGCACATAGCACACTTCATTCAAATTTGATGTTTTTGTTGCATGTTGCCTTCTTGGTGTTGCAGATTTAGCGGCCAGCAGAATCAGATTCTTCAAAATTAAAACCAAACAGTAAAATGCTTAAATTTTTCAGATACATATCAATATTGTACCCCATGGGATCCACTATTATGCAACACAGACAGCTGCTGCAGGCTGAATAAACAGTGCAATCACAACATAAGCACGACATGTTGGTTGTCAATTACATCTCCCACAGCCACCACAGTAACACATGGTGCTACCTTTGCTGCTAGAGGCATGCTACGTGAGGTGCTGCAATTAGTGCTGCCATCGTGGACTCCAATTCTTCTTCTGCAGATCGTGTGCCCACAGATCACCTTGGCAGTAGTCTTCAGCTGGGCAGCTATACAGGATGCCACCTGGCGGACCAGAGGCAGTTCACATCAAGAGTCGCTCTGGGTAAGCGCCAAGTGCTGTTGCCTGCCCCTTAATTGGCGCTCCCTTTGTCTCAGCGCAGCTCTCTTCTTGGAGCTGCATCTGAGTCCTCACTCCATACTTTGTTTGAGTTCTTCAACTGGCCAATGATGCCTTTGCTCTGAACTGGATCTCAAGTCTTCATGCTGTGTCACTGAGTCCTTCTCACGGGGTCCCGGGTTTGATTCCCAGCCGAGTCAGGGATTTTCTCCTCCCGGGAGACTGGGTGTTTGTGTTGTCCTCATCATCTTATCATCATTTTGGAAGTGGTGAGCTTGGAAATAGAAAGATTGGGAAATTGTACGGATGCTGGCGACCCCACAAACCCAAATCATCATCATCATCATCTGAGTCCTCCAAGCTGTCCCCAACAAGCACCTCACCTGGGGCCTGGGTGTACACAGCTGACGGTTGCTCCTGGACCATGCTGGCTGTGTCTGTAACCTGTGTGATTGAGCCATTTTTCTACATCAGCTACGCTATTTCTGACTGGCAACAAGCTTCTGTCTGTCACATCTCTGCTGGATTGTCCTTAACCCTTATCGCTCTACCTGATGCGGCTACAGTGACATCGGCCTTGTCAGGATTCTCCCAGTGCTATGTCAGTAACTATCAGCGGATGGAACCAAGTAGTGTTGATTTCAAGTCCATATGACTGTATTCCATTGTTGGGAGTAAATAAAGCTAATTTATTCTTGCTACCTGGGACACATTAATTTGTGTGGCTATCTTGACTATAACACAAAACTTGGTGATGAGAAGTGGATTCTGTTCCATTAGTAACTGTTAGACTTTTTCACACTTTCCGTGCTGACCCAGTGTACATACCCATCTTGGTGCACTACTTAGGACAGTTCCAAATGATTTTTTTCTCTCTCACCACATACATGTATCTCATTTCAGTATGAATCCACTGCCTCTGACTGTATTGGCACCGCTGCTGCCAGTACAGTGCATGCAATGGAACATCAAACTTCTACAGAAGCTAACCTGCATGCCACTTGCAACCACAAGCAAAGCCATCGCCAGCTGAGTATGTTAGCATCCTGCTGACATCCCACTGGAGCATGAACAGCAGGCCATGCCTGTTGGTTCCTCGCTGATGTCCCATTAGTCTGTTGCTTCTGGTTGAGCCCATTGGTTCCCCACTGAACTCCCACTGTTCCCCCACTTTCAGCCATGCCCAGCAGCACCCTGTAAAAGTCCCACTGGAGTATTGACATCTGCCCAAGCTTGTCATTTCCCAGCTGATATCCCACTGGCCCAATGCTTATCTGGTTGAGCCTGTCAGCTCCTTGCCGATGTCCTACTAGCCCATCACCTTCCAGCCAAGCCCGTCCCAATGGCCTGTCACCAATGTCGCACCAGCCTGTCACCTGCTGCCGGCTCCTTCACAGCGACCCTTGTTGCTGCAAAGGAGTTGGGTCATGTGCCTGTGTAGGTGATCGTATCTGTGCTGCCCCCAATGCTGTTAGTGGGTGCAAATAAGTCACCAGCCGCCACTGCTGCCACTATGCTGCCCTGTATCAGCCTGTTGATGCAAATTGTCACATTTTCTGCATCATTTTCCTTTTCCATTTGTAAGTTATTGCCCCCTGCCATATTAGCCTTGCTTGAGCAGTCGCTCCCATGCCCTCTCCTTTTCCTCCAGCATATGATGGAATGCTCATGGAAGTTCTGATGAAACCCTGGGCCACACCTGATCTTGTCTGCATCACTGCCTTCCAGCGGCTGATTTGCCTTCCTTGAGTATGACCCTGCCTGTCTGTGGTATTCAGGTCCCCAGCTGTGGTGGCCTTCCCCATTGGCTACATCAATGCCACATGTAATGTCTCATAAGCCCATCGACATTGTCACATCTCGGGTGATCGAACATCAACCTCTCATAGGCTGCCAATGCCTGCCGAAGTCCATGGTGCCTCTTCTGGGCAGCAGCTGCTTCACTTTCAAGTGCGTTTCACCACCTCTTTTCCAGGAGGGGAGGGGTATTGTATTCCCTGGTGTCCACTGCTATGCAACACAGATGTGTACTGTGGGCTGTTGCTTCTCCAGGCTGTTGACAACGCCACTATGGAAGACAGGATAAACAGTATGACTCCAACATAAGCACACCGTGTTTGTTATCAACCACATCACCCGCAGCCACCATGGTAACACATGGCTCTAGCTTCACCACGAGAGTTACTGCAATTAACATCATCATCACAGGCACCAATTCTTCTTCCACAAATCACGTGCCAGCCAGTCAGTTAGTTAGGTGTTCTACAGATAATTTGAATGATTATTTTATAGAAATGGTTTGGAATGAGTTAATTTACAGGATATGTATACATGATTACCATTAACATTAATGAACACATTATAATGTACGGAAAGTTCTTGTTGAGAATTACGAATTATTTAGGAATAAAGGGGATGACTCACCAAAAGGCAGAAGCACTGCATCATCGATAGGTACACAAACAAAAGGTACAAAGCTTTGCTACCTTTCTGAATGAAATTTCTTTTCCAAGCTTAAAAAACATGCACACAAGCAGGAACACACACACACTCACATGCATAAGCCTATCTCCCTACATTATGCTCAGTTGAGTGAGCATATTGAACTCCTCTCAGAGTCACTGACAGCTTTGACATGTCATTAGCAAAAATATGTACTGTGATGGCACAGTTAAAATGTTTAGCTCCTTGAAGAAGTACCTACATGATGTCCACAGGTGAATACCACAATTATTTGTACTGCTCACTTTTGTGCAGTAAGTACTTCTTTGACAGTATTCTATCACCACTCTGCTATAAAGAAGGCTGCCTTGCCAACCATGATCAGTTGCTCTGGGCCAAGCACCAAGTGCTGTCACTGGTACCTCACTTGGAACTTCCTTCATCACAGTTCTTCGCTCAGAGTCACGTTCAAATCTTCTCTCCACTTCTGATCCAAGTTACACTGGCCATTGACGTCATTGCTCCATGCCTCGTTCAAGTTCTCCGTAGCAGCCGCTCATGTCTTTGCTCCAAGCCACATCCTGAGTCTTCATTCCACATCTTGTTCGATTCCTCCATTCTTGGCCTGAAGTCATCTGCACTTGCAGGCCATCTGTATGCAAGTTGCCACCACTGCCAGAAACCACTGGCTGCATCTCCAGTCCATTTGATGGAGGTATCTCTCAGCAACAACCATGCTACCTCTGACTGGCTATAAGCTTCCACCTCACTGAGACCTTTTACCTGAAGTGTCCACTGTTATGGCCACACTGATGTTTCCTTTGTCAGGACTCTTCCATGTCAGTGATTGGGGAAATAGAACCTAATAGGACTGAGACAACTGTGAATGGCTATTTGGTTGAATTCCATTACTGAGAATAAATAAAGTTCATTTATTATTGCTCCTTGGAGCACAATAATTAGCATGGCTGGCTCATCCACAACACAAAAATGAATATTGATGGTATCGTAGAAAGGAGCCAAATTTTTCCTTTGCTGCACTGAATATAAACAAAATTATCATAAGTTCTAACTGTATGCTTCATTAGCAGTTCTTTGTAAATTAAAAGTAGACAAAGTATTTATATACAATACAGTATTACATAAATCAACTAAATTTACAAAGCTAAGTGTAAGTAATTATTGATTTCTGAACTACGGACCATTTAAGCCCTAAACTCAATTATTTCATGTGTAGCGTTTATACTAAATAATTTTTGTAATTTTGTCAAGGACAGAGAACCTTCAACCACTTTACTGCTTCTGGTATGCTGTAATGACTGTAGAGTGAAAAGTAACTTTAATAGATCACATCCCCTCCACCCCCATCTCCACCCACCTGGCAAAACAACGCACTTGCTCTGTCCATTTTACTAAAGGCACTATGTAACTTGATGTAACAAAACATGTGAGGATAAATGTTCAGCTCTATTAGAATTTTGCACCTTACCTTTATTGCAGATATTTTCTGAAAGGAAAACGTATGTATTTTTCAGCCTATCTTGTGGCTAAATGTAGTAATTCACGATCAGTCATTTACATATAGTTGCCGTGACCTTGTTTTGATCATTTTAAATTTATGAAAGTTTTTTTGTTTCAGACAAATATTTATTTTTTAAATCAAAGAAATGTGGTTTGGTTTTATTGTACAGCCCAAATTATACAAGTGATATTGGATAGGTGTCGACCCCATCGGCGCCACATAGCCCCCCCCCCCCCCCCCCCCTCCCCGCAGTACGGAGTACCCTTGAGAGGCGTCGGGGAGTTGTGTCAGTAGATGTCGTGAATGAAGATTCGGCCACCGAACCTGGAAGTTGTTGAAGCGCGCCGGGCGTCGTACTGGGCGTGCTGGTTGCGTGGCGACAGGGAGGCCGGCGGTTTGTGGGAGGAACGGAGCGGCGATGACGATGATGTCTTCGGTGGGCGTGGCAAACACACGAAGCATGTCCAGGTCGACGTCGGGCAAGAGGGGAATACATTTCACCAGGTGGCAGGGAATGGCGGAGGTTGTGTCATGAGCACAGGATGAAGGGAAACACACGATGACCAGTGTGTCATCGCGTAGTATTATAGAGATGTCATGGTTATGTCCGGGGGGACAGGCACAAACGCCTCGAGCGAGGGCACGTTCAAGATGGGGGGTCGTGAGAAACCTCAACAGGACGAGGCAGGCGACGGGGGAGAGGTCGAAGGGACCGGCGAAGGGCCTGGCGGCGAGGGCATGATCGTAGGTAAGCTCAATGTGGGGAGCATGTATCACTCGACAGAGTGCGTGAGACCAGAGTAGAGGGCAAGGTCAGAGAAGAGCTCGACGATTGGAGCTGGAAGTTACTCGACCGAGTGAGAGTGGTCGGAGCGTCGTGCGCCACGACAGTGAGTGGCGTGGTCATGGCCTGAAGGGGGGTAGAAGTGGGCTCGACATGAGTGGGCTTAAGTCTGTTGAGAGAGACTGTAACAGCTGAATCTTTTATCTGGATATCATAGCTGTTGGCTGAGCGCTGGAGAACTTGGTATGGGCCGGTATATGGAGGTTGGAGGGCAGCACGGACAGTGTCATCTCGGAGCATGACATACTCGCAGTTGTCCAGAGATTTCAGGACGTGAACCTTGTGGCGGGGATGGCTGGCAGGCGGAGGGAGGGATGTGGAGGTTGATGAAGTGGCATCTGACGCGGTCCACGAAGGAAGGTAAGTCAGACTGAGGGAGAGAAGCGGAAGGGCTCACAAGTTCGCCAGGGAGAACAATGTTCTGGCCATATACGAACTCGGCTATTGTGCCTTTGAGGTCTTCCTTATAGATCACACGAATTCCGAGTAGCACAAAGAGGAAGGGCCTCCGTCCATAAAGAGTCGTGGCATCAAAGAGCTGCCTTGAAAGTGTGGTGACAACACTCAACTAGCCTGTTACTTTGCAGGTGATATGCTGTGGTATGGATGCGCCGGATGCTGCAAATGTTACAAATCTCGTTGAACAGAGCCGACTCAAATTGTCAGCCCTGGTCAGTCGTGATGATAGCTGGACATCCGAAACGCGATACCCATGACTCGACGAAAGCTCGAGCAAGAGTTTCTGCTGTGATATTGGGGAGGGGGACAGCCTTGACCCAGCGAGTCGTTCGGTCGATAGACGAGAGAACATAACGAACGCCGTTAGAGGGGGGGAGAGGGCCGACAATGTCAATATGAATATGCTGGAAACGCCCAGGAGGGATCGAAAAGGCGCTGAGGGGGGAGTGAAGTGTGCTTGTGTACTTTGCAGCGTTGGCACGTGACACAGGAGTGTGCCCATTGCTGGCAGTTCTTGTTGACATTTCTCCACACAAAGCGCTCCGTACGCACGAACACCAGGGTGGGCTAAATTATGCATTACATTGAAGACAGCTCGATGGAGCATGGTTGGGATGAGGGGGCATAACGTGCCCGTACTGTCGTCGCACCAGATCTCACCAGAAATGCCAGGGAAGGTGGTGCGGACGAAGTGTAGTGAAGAGGTAGAGTCTGAAATCAGGTTTTGTGTGTCCTCGTCGGTGGGTTGGAGGTTAGGCAGTTCAGAGAGATCTAACAGTGAATGAACGGCATCGACTCGTGAAAGGAAATCAGCAACTATATTGTCAGCACCCTTTATGTGTTTGTGTCTGACATCGGTAGTGAACTGAGATATGAAGTCCATGTATCTGAAGCAGCGAGGAGGCGGGTCAGCTGGCGGGTTTGTAATGGTCGCAGCCAGGGCTTTGTGGTCTGTTAAAATAATATAAAGGGCGTCCCTCAACATCAGTCTTAAAATGCTTGATCGCTTCGTAGACCGCGAGCAACTCCCTGTCAAACGCGGAATATTTCCGTTGTGTATCGGTGAGCTTGCGCGAGAAGAACTGCAGAGGCGAAGTTTGGCCGTCGACTGTCTGGCTAAGGACAGTGCCGATGGCAGTATCACTCGTCTGTCATGATGAAAAGCTGCGCATTGGGATGAGGATGCGCGATGGTGCAGGCCTTGGCAAGAAGATTTTTGAGGGCAGTGAAAGAGGCAGCCATAGCAGGGGTCCATGGAACGGGCCGAGATACAGAAGTCTTGGTGCCTGCCAAGGCATCTGTCAGTGGAGCCTGAATCTCCGCAGCCCAAGGTAGATGTCGGTGATAATAATTAACCGTCCCCAGAAAGTTCCGAAGCTCTTTGAATGACAAAGGTCTGGATAGGTTTAGTATTGTTTGTACTTTCTCAGGGGGCGGTGAGATGCCGTCGGCAGAGACCCGAAAACTAAGAAAAGTGACAGCAGGTTGATGCAGCTGCAATTTGTCCTGGTTGGTCTCGATGCCTGCTGCCGCGAGAGTGTTCATAACAGTTTGCACATGTCGAATGTTGTCCTTGAGGAGCTGAACACAAGAATGTCATCAAGATATGCAAAGCAGAATTGTAGTTCGAATAGCACTTCATTGATGAAGCATTGCCAGGTCTGGGTTGCGTTTTTCAGACCAAAGGCCATGAATCCAAACTGAAATAACCCGATCGGGTTGGTGATTGCTGTCTTCTCGATGTCTTCAGGTGCCATGGGTATCTGGTGGAAGGCCCGTTTGCAATCAATGACAGAGAATGTGGTCGCACACCTGTGAGGGAACTGGTAAAGTCGGCAATGTTGGGTATGGGGTAGGTGTCCATAATTTAGTCGACGGTAGTCTCCGCACATGCGCCACGACCCGTCTTTCTTGGGTGTCATGTGTATTGGCGTAGACCAGCTACTGGCAGAGGGTTCAATGACACCGGAGCTTAGTAGTTCAGAAATCTGTTTTTTAAGGTCGGAGAGGCACTGGGGACAAAGTCAACGTGGTTTACTGGAGATCGGGGGGCCTTGCGTGAGGCGAAGCTTGTGAAGCATGCCGTTGGTGATGATGGAAATGTTGCCAATGGCACGGGAGGCAGTTTGTTTACAATGTGTGGCGGGCGGGGCAGGCGAGGCGTGGTCGTGGTGTTCGGAGCCACTCGGCGGATCCGACGGGAGCCGAGGCAGCGAAGTGTCCCAGGAGTCAACGTGACGAGATGGCCGCCTGCCCGAAGCAGTGGCACTGTGGTCGGGTGAGCTCAGTAGAGCTCATGAAGCGTTAGTGAGTCCATTGCCCGAGGGTGCGGCCTGTGGCAGCACGGTTGCGGGCGAAACGCTTGGCACGAGTGCACTGTTTGTGTTGTCAGTGGCGGTCACACGGCGGCGTGCAGGAGCCAAAGTTCATTTTTTGAGGTACTGTCCACGAGGGGCGGGGTAGGAGCTGTCAGTTCGGGAACACGTGACACTTGTCGCGCATGCACACTTGTGCCCGCCCGAGTGTCAAACGCTGCCGTGTTAGGAGGGTGTGGCCCTGCGGAACTGTCAGTACACGTTACGGCAGTCTTGATAGTACAGCTGCGAGGGGTAGCGGGAGGTAAACACACGGAAGCTCAATTGCTGGGATTGCAAGCAGATTCGGCGCACTTACTGACCTTGCTTTGTCCTTGCTGTAGTGTCTGTAATTCCTTTGTTGCATTGGAGAGCTGGAGCTGTGTTCCATGGAGCCAGAGGGAGAGCTCGAAGTTTTCCTTGCATAGGCAAGTGACGTGTTCAAGCTTGACAAGGCACTTATGCGTGGTTTCCTGTAACGTCATCGACAGAGACAAGCATGTACAGATGAGATGAGCCCGGTGGACCGATGTGTCACGGTGTAGGTTGCTCGACAGAGCACAGGGGAAGTGAGTCTTGGACGGATGGTGAAACACAGTGTTTCGCACTAGGTCCGGTGAAAGTTTGTGGTGTCACAAGAAGTCAATGCCTAGTATAGGTTCGTCAATTTCGCACACTAAAAAGTCCACTCGAGTTTGCAGTTTGTGGAGAGTGAGACGACGTGTGAGGTTGAACACGAGCATTGTAGTTTAGTTGAATTCACGGCTTGCAGTGAAATATGATAAGGGCGGATGTTCGATGATGCTAAGGACATGGGCACCTGTGTCCACTAGAAAAGGTATCCTAACGAAATGTCTTTAATGTAAAGTTGTCCACAATTATCCATTCGTTCCCGGACAGAATGGAGGACTGGGGGGATGCCTGTCATGTTGTGCACAGGAGGCAGCACCCTAACCCACCTGCGATTGGCATTTGGGAAGTAGCAGGGTTGTCTGCAGTTTCGTGCCGCCTCAACAAACCGTGTGTGGAAGTAACAGTAAGGGTAGTGTGGTTGCATTTCCTGCGGAAAGTTCGTTGCCAGTGGCAGTGGCCGAGGTTCGGTGGCCACAGCATGTTTTGTTGCAGGAGGGGGCGTGACCGCGGGAAGAACTGGTGACGTCCCAGTTGCTTGTTTACTGCTTCCCGGGGCAAGCGGAACAGTCAGCACAGTACGGTCCCAGCCGCGTCCGGCTGCAGGGCGATGAGCCTGAACCTGAGACTTGTCAGGTAAGCAGTGGCTGGCGAAATGGAGCAGTGATGCATCGTGTAGCTTGTCAGCAATCGTCATTCTTTGCTTGACAGGTTCAGGAGGCCTTGGAGCCAGAGCAAAGCGGATGTGAGGAGATAGTTCATCTGACCAGATGGCGAGGAGAGTGTCAGAGAATAGATCAGCACTGAGAAGGGCACATAGCTGTCTCAAGAGCTGGGAAGGTTTGTCGTTGTCTAGTTGCTCGACGTGGACCACTTGCCGTATTGCTGCCTCAGTTGAGCATGCAAGCTGACGTAGAACTGTCTCTTTGGCTAGAGTGTATCGGGTAGATGAGTCTCAGGAGTCGACCAGGTCTGCAATCAAGTCCTCCTGGTCATGCAGGTGGGTGATGAGGCACAGAAACCTGGTTGACTCATCGAGTTTGTAATGGTTGAACACTTCGTCCACAATTTAGAATGTTTGGAAGAACAGGTTGAGTTGAGTTCGTCGGAGCACTGCCAGAATCAAGCTGTTGTTGCTGTAGTACTCCAGGAGAGTGTGCCTCCAGGGGATGTGGCAACGACGGCTGTTCGGGTGGCAGCGTGAAGGTGACATGTTGTGGTTGAGTGCGATCCGTCGCGTTGCGGAAGGCCGACGCGGGTGAGACACCGTAATGTGTCGGTTGCGGTTTCGGAAACTCAACACGTTGCGGGTGTGTCCAGATTGACGTTTGATAGCCGGAGGCATGCACACTTCTAACCTCACTTATTGTTGAAGGCTCGAAAACGTCCAGCGAAATAGGCGTAATCGTCGAGTGAGAGGCATCATGTTGCAGTCCTGGCGGGTGTACATCGCCCGCAACACGATGCATGTTGATCACAAAATCCAGTGTTAGGCGTTAAGTCATTGTTCAAATGCTGTGTCGATGTAATACACGCAAAAATAACTGACACGGAGGTCGCGGACACAGTAAAACGATGAAAACGGAAGACGTTACAACTCGGGGTCATCAGTGAGGGAGAGATTCGGGTCGGTTACACCAAACAACACTCCCATTTTACAGTAGTCCAGCGAAATAGGCGTAATCGTCGAGTGAGAGGCATCATGTTGCAGTCCTGGCGGGTGTACATCGCCCGCAACACGATGCATGTTGATCACAAAATCCAGTGTTAGGCGTTAAGTCATTGTTCAAATGCTGTGTCGATGTAATACACGCAAAAATAACTGACACGGAGGTCGCGGACACAGTAAAACGATGAAAACGGAAGACGTTACAACTCGGGGTCATCAGTGAGGGAGAGATTCGGGTCGGTTACACCAAACAACACTCCCATTTTACAGTAGTTCATTTATTCACCTCTTTACACAAGCAAGGCTTACACAGAACTAACGTGGAAGTTTCACCCAAAGATAAACTTAGTTTAGTTCAAAGATGATACTCAGATCGATGCTAGTGTCAACCTCATCGGCACCACAGGTCAAAATAAGGATTAGTAACTTTTAGTTTCAGTAAAACAGAAGTAAAAGTAATTAGGTACCACATTTTTATAATCTAAATTTCTCAGTAACTGTTTGTGGATGGATTGAAATAACTAGGTAAATTAAAATTAGGCACCTATCTTTACAATCTAAGTTTGTCAGTAATTGTTTAAGTAAAATTTATTTTTACAAAGTCATAAATTCTTTTACAGAATAGAAATGCCTTTAGTTTAATTTTAAACATTGAATATGTAGCAATTTTTATTTCTTGTGGTATCTTATAATGTAATGTAATAACACCAATGTTAATTACGCCCTTCTGATAGGATGATGATCTGGGATATGTTTGGTGTATATTTGATAGCTGTCTGGCACAGTAGTTGTGTACATTCTTGTTTTACAGTAATTTGCCTCTTTTTAAGGGGTAGTCATAACTGAATAAGCATAACCATTAAGAACAACAAGCTCAGTATTCCATTTTTTAACGCTACAGTTTATTCTTAGAGCTCTTTTTTGAATTCTCAGTGAACAGAACTGTGCATATTATGCAAGCAGTATTGTTGTTTTTGTTGTTATAGAATTCAATATTCTTAGACCATAGCACACAGATGAGAGTTTCTTTGACAAGTTATTTCCATGTGTGTCTCGTTTTGAATCCTGCTGAACCTACAGACTCAAAAATTTTGTCACACTTACATTTTCTAGAGGGTCATTTTTTAACCTTGCTTGAACAGACATTTGGCTACATGGTGGAAATAAATGAAAATTGTAACATATAGTGTTGTCAGAATCTACACGTTGTTTTTGATTAACCATTCTGAAAGTCTTCATGTAGGAACTTCTGCTTTTGAGTGCAAGGTTACTGGGGACGATCCAGTGAGCAATATACTTGTACCACTAGCAAATAGGACACTTTTTGGGGGACTCATGTATTCTACAAGGTCATCCACATGAATCAAGAGGAGTAACAGTCCTATGATTGAGCCCAGAGGCTTTATTAGTAATTCACTGGAAAGAAAAGAAATGGTACTCGTTTTATTCAGAGTGTTGAACTGACACTGAAGTGATGTGTTCTGACTGTAGCTGTCTTACTAATTTTTTGAGCCGAATTTTGTAATCCAGCACATCGAAGACTTTTGAAAGGTCTGGGAAAATACCAGCAGCTATTTTATGTTGACTGAGAGATTTTAAGGTATAGTCTAAGAATTCAAAACTTTCTGTTTGTGTAAATTTAGACTTTTCAAGCCATGTTGTTGGATGGCATGAGGTGAACATTTATTTATAAAATTTATGAGCCTGTTATAAAACAGTTTTTTTCTAGAATTTTTACAAAGGAATTCACCTGTGATATAGGTCAGTAGTCCGATATTATATCAAAGCAGTCAGGCAAAAATATGCGAGAGAGAAAGAGAGAGAGAGAGGATGATTAATTGGTTTGACATCTAATTCCCTATTTATTTTTTCTAGAATTTTTACAAAGGAAGTCACCTGTGATATAGGTCAGTAGTCCGATATTATATCAAAGCGGTCAGGCAAAAATATGCGAGAGAGAAAGAGAGAGAGAGAGAGAGGATGATTAATTGGTTTGACATCTGATTCCCTATTTATTTTATCTGACTACATCACCATTGGTGTGCTATCCTGGGTGAATTTCCTGTTGTCTTGTAACACCCATTCCCCTCAAACACTTACATACAACTTTGTACCAAATTTGAGTACTCTGACACCTTTGTGTGTGTTTGATAATCTGCTTCCAGCTATTAAGTAGAATTTTTCTGTATTGCTTTCATTTACAAATAGAAACAATGATATTTACCAAGTATTATTACTTCATCACTTCAGCTGTTAAGTTGAATGTCTTGGAGTTTACTTGAGTTTAATGTTGCTTCCACCTGTTCTTTTCTTTATGAATGTGTTTGACTTTTTCCAACAGGATCAGACTCTTCCATCAGCCACAGATGTCTGCATAATTCGTTTAATGCATTTCAACAAAGTACAGGAAGACTTGAGGCAGATGCTCTAATAAACATAAGCCATCAACAGAACTTTGAAGCTGACTATGCCTCTTCACACATTCCCACTTCAACTTTTCAAAAAATAGCACTGTTCTTTGGTTCATCTGCTGTTGCCCTCATGGATCCTTCAAGGGGTGACATGATTGCTACTTTGGGTGAAACAGGAGGGGAGGGACCAATTAAGTATATGCAACAGAAGATGCTACAGAGTGGTGAAGGAAAACAAATCTTAATGTAAGTGATAACACACAATGTCTTATCATTAGTTTCATGTGTTCTTTATATCTAGAGAGAAGAGAAAGAGTACAGTGGAGAATCAGAAAAAAGAAATGTGTCAGAATGATGACTTAAGAAAACATACCAAAAGACAAGAAGCAAAAATGAAAATAATTGGATATGAAAATTTCTTAAAAGGTGTTAATATTTTACTTGTTACTTACACTACTGTTTGGAAAAAGTAAAATACCAAGACAGATAAATGTTATCACAATGAAACTTATTCCAGTGATTAGGGACATGACACCACACAAATGATTAGCATTACAGAACTGCACATGCACTGTGACTGTGGAAATTCAGAACCACATGCTGCAATCAGGCCTACTAGATATTGTGTTACGGAATCAAAGAGTACCTGAATATGCTGCTGGGGAATAATCAACTGTGCCTCCAGGAGGGCCTGAAAGAACAAGTTGCCAACCAGCCGTATCCCAGATGTGTTGGATGGGTGACTTTCCAGGCAAACAGGCAGGCCCAGGGGAGCAATGTTACCTGTTGTTCTTTGAAGAAGGCTTGCACATTTCTTGCCGTATGTAGCCGGATGTTGTCCTGCTCAAATATGGCATGTTGAATGGCCTGCAAGAGGGGCAATACCTAAGGCTGTAAAACTTTCCTGATGTAGTGGTAGCTATTCAAATCATCCTCAAAACACAGGAGACAAGATCACGTGCTATAGGCAATGGCACTCCAAACCATCACACATGACATTTGTCTGTTATATCTCTCAACAATACAGTTTTCCCAATTGCGTTCACTATGGTGGCATTGAATGCGTATGTCGCCAACAGTACAGGACAAATTGAAGAGGAACTCATCTGAAAACACTTCATTTTGCCACTCAGCAAACCAGTGCTCACGTACAAATGCCCATTAATGTCTGTGCTGTTGGTGGGTTCTGGTCAATGGCAGCTGACACAATGGCATGCACGTCACCTGTCCACTTTCCATAAGATAGTGTCAAACTGTTGACGTACACATGTCCATACCGACTGCAGAGCTACACATTATACCAACACTGTGGACAAAGCTGTTCTGTCTGTTACGGCCAAGTGAACAAGATGGCAGTCATCTCGTATTGTGGTCAAGAGTGTTGTTCACTACACTGTACTGCGCATGGCCCTCTTCTCTCCACTGATTCCACATGTCCCTCACTGACGAATCAGTGTGCCCTGTATGAGCTGCCATGTCACAGAATGACAGACTTTCCACTCAGAGACCAATCATTTTGCCCCATTCACATGCCAATATTCCATCCTATGATCTTGATGTCTCACTGATGAAGCAGTATGCCCTGTACAAGCTGCAATGTTATGGAATGACAAGCTTGCCTCCTGGAGACAAATCATTCTGCTCCATTCAAACACACATGCTAACATGCCATGTTGTGATATCAGTGAGGCATAGTGGCACTTGGTCACACTTCTCCACTTTGTACGATGGGTCTGCACCAACTGAGCATTGCATCCAGTCACACAAAAGAGGGTGCTGTTGGGCCTACATGTATGTCACTGCTCAGCCATTTAAATCACTTATTATGGTTCCGTTATTCTACACATCCTTACTCCCTTAGTGCACTAGATGTAACCTGTCTTCACAGATTATGGATGAGAGGGAATACCTTTTACTGTATCTCCACAACTGTTCCTCTTTTATTGTAAAAAGAACTGTAATTCTATGTCAATATCCACTGATTATTTCCAAATGTGTGCATTCACCTTATGTGAACCTTTAAACAATGGAAAATACAGGATGGAATAAGAACAGTATGTATTAAGGTTATTATGGCATATTGTTACTCATTGTGTAAAGAGGTACTGAGAGACAAAGAGGCACATTTAACAGTAGACTGCTGGATATTACTAAGGTATCAGACAAAGTCCTTTGTGAGATGTAGAACACACACACACACACACACACACACACACACACACACACACACACACAGAGACTCTCAGTCTTTGAATGGTTTTCACATTAAAAGTCCATGTGTCATTATTGTAAGCCAAAACTGTCAATAGTGACTGTTTGTTAACTTTATATTTCAAACTCACTGGAGTCTTCATTTTGAAAACTCTATTTAGTTTATCAAAAGCTATCTAGGTCATTTTTTCTCTTCGGTATACTTCTTTTATTCCCTTTCCAGTCATTGTCTTCTAATGCCCTAAATATAATAACTCATCATCATCAGTTTATGAGGTAATTACTGTTTAGTGTATTGATTATATACTATTTTAGAATTATTGCAGTTGATCTTAGTACTAATTCCAAACTTGTTCCAGTTGTTGAAACTGAGTTGCATTAGAAGCAAACAGCACAATGTCATCAGCAAAGCAACACATTATTTCTTCTTTGTTCCTTCAGTTTTAAGTATCTGAAAACTTCCTCTAGGGCTGCTGATAATAGTTTGGTATAATGAAAACACCTTGCCTAACTCATCTTGCAAGGCTGCATTTCCTGTTATCCTGATGACGCTATAAAATACAGGAGAAAATGAAAAATGAGTCGTACTAGATCAGAGGGACAGAATGGATTTGTTTTGAATAAAAATGTAACAAAATAAATACAACCACAGTAAAACAAGGGAATTATATTTGGAAATGTGATACTAAAAGTGGTAGTTTTGCAATGGCCAAAGTTGTGTAGATATAAGACAGAATGGCAATAGCAAGAGAAGTGTAGTAACAATGTTCACGTTACGTCGCACTTCACTTAGCGTAGACCGGGACTGTGTCCTAGGCATGCCCGATGTTAACTCACTGGACACGGCCCGTGCTGCCGGAGTTGTTGTTGTTGTTCTTGTTGTTACGCCGGCAGAGGTCGCGTCCGAATTCTCGCGTGCCCTCTGGTGGACGGGACTCTACTTGCGGCAACTACCGCCCATGACGCGCCGTGCCAATGTGCGCCTCCCGCGATCTTTCTGGTGGCTACTACACTCCTCCTCCTTCGGGGGGTGAAGCCACTGTGATCCACTGCGTTGTAAGGTGGAGCGTCGGGCAGGAGCGATGACCTCCGCATCCATTGGATGGCCGGAGTCGAGGGGATCTGCCAACCCTCGAGCCGGAACCTTCGAATACGGCTGGAAGTGACCCACACGAAGAGGCCCCCGTCATCCCACAACCGGAGCTCGGGACAGAACGGGTGACAAGCTGTCGAACTCCGGATCCTGTTCCACCTCGGGAGGGGCAAGACCCAGTGGCGGGGACGAAGGGGAAGGGACGACCACAGGTGAACTAGCCCCTTGAGAAACCGGGCCTGCTAGGGGGGCCGGCTCTCGCTGGGGCATCTAGAATGATGTCGATGCCGGCGCTGGAGCTACTGGAGGCTGCCAAGGCTGAGAACCATCGCAGTGCGGCAGAGTCACAGCGGGGAGAGGAGGTAACGTCCCCTGTGAAACCAATACAGGTGCCGGCAATGGGGAAGCCGGTGTCCGAGAGGTCGGAGGGTGGGTGCCCGAACGTGGACGTAGCTGATTTTGGTGACGACGTACCACCCGATCCCCCACCTGCAAGGTATAGAGCTGGCGGCCATTTCGGCGCAGGACCACCCCCGGTATCCAACGTGGATTGCGACCAAACCCACGGGCCCAGACCGACATACCCAGTGGAAAGCCAGGTACTCCGTTTTGTGAAGACTGGCGAGGACCAGGCCGGAGGAGGTGCAGCAGAGTCCTAGGTTGACGCCCATGGAGGAGCTCTGCGGGGCTGCGTTCGCCCATTGGTGTGGTTCGGTATGCCGTCAAGAAAAACGTCAAGGCTTCCTCTGCAGGATATTCGTGCACATACTTTTTCATCTGCGTCTTAAATGTGCACACCATGAGCTCAGCTTCCCCATTCGATTGTGGATGGAAGGGGGGAGAGCAAACGTGCCGTATACCGAAGCGCCTACAAAAATCCTGGAAGGTCTGCGAAATAAACTGCGGTCCATTGTCTGAGACCAGGGTGATTGGCAGACCTTCCACAGAAAAGATATTTGCTAGTTTCTGGATTGCAACTTCTGAAGTGGTTGAGGAGCAGCAAACCACATATGGGAATCGGGAATAAGCATCAATGACAATGAGCCAAAAGCCATTGAGAAACGGGCCCGCAAAATCGATGTGAACACGTTCCCATGCTTGGGTTGCCGGCAGCCATGAAGAGAACGCTGCCCTGGGAGATGCTTGTTGGCTCGCACACTGGGAACAGGCGGCCACTAAGTGCTCGATTTCTCTGTCAATACCGGGCCAGTACACATGTCTGCGAGCCAAGGTTTTAGTACGGGAAACACCCCAGTGCCCCGCATGTAATAACGTGAGGACCTCCCTTCGTAAACCTGCAGGAACAACCACGCGAGGAGCTGTATCATCGGTAGCCAGAAGGAGAACTCCTTCCAAGACCGAGAGGCGGTCTCGTAGAAGAAAATAATTACGAAGAGGGTCCGAGGCCCGGCCCGGGGCGGGAGGACCACCCCTGCTGAATGAGGCGAACTACTTGCCGGAGAACCGGGTCAGCCGCCGTTTCCCTGGCGACTCGAGAACTAGTGATCGGGAAGCCATCAAATGCTTGGCGGGATGCCACATCCAAATGAAAACACATAATCTCCTCTCGATCGAACGTAGGATCCGGGCCCACCGGAAGACGGGAAAGAGCGTCGGCGTTGGCATGCTGTCCTGTAGGGCGAAAATGAATGTCATAATGATACTTAGAGAGGAACAAGGCCCAGCGCTGTAGTCTGTGGGCCTCCCTATCCGGAATCTGAGAGGCGGGGCCAAATAACGATATTAACGGCTTATGGTCAGTGATTAACTGAAACTTCGTGCCATACAAGAAAGGGTGAAACTTGGTAACAGCGTAGACAATGGCCAAAGACTCTTTTTCCACCTGGGAGTAATGGGCCTGCGCGGGACTAAGCGTTTTAGACGCAAACGCCAGTGGTTGCTCGGAACCATCTGCGTTGCGATGGGCCAGGACCGCCCCCACCCCATACTGCGAAGCATCTGTAGCCAGGACCAACGGCTTATGGGGATCAAAAGTAGCCAAACAAGGGCCTGAAGCGAGGAGGCCCTTCAGCGAGGTGAACGCTCGCTCGCATGCAGGCGACCAATCAAAAGGAACACCCTTGTGCAGAAGGCAGTACAGGGGGTGGGCTATAGGGGAAGCCCTGGGAATGAACCGGTGGTAATAGGCTATCTTGCCTAAAAAAGCTTGTAACTCTTTCAGCGAAGTGGGCCGAGGAAGGTTGACGATACCTTGGA